>NW_027611860.1:0-52365 GCF_964261635.1 Lissotriton helveticus
TTTTTGACAAAAGAGATAACACCCCCCCATTACGTCATGCTTCAGAAAGGTGAAAAATGGTTCGTTTTCAAATGTTTTATTTTTGAACGTCAGTTCACATTTGTAGGTAGATCATCAGTTTTAGAGCTAAAATTAGCATGTTTAAAGTGATTTTCATGCTTCCAGGGGCCCGGGAAGTGAATTAAATACCATTTGGAGGCATTTAATGTTCAAGCAAAAACAGATGATTTTTGACAAAAGAGATAACACCCCCCCATTACGTCATGCTTTAGAAAGGTGAAAAATGGTCCGTTTTCAAATGTTTTATTTTTGAACGTTAGTTCACATTTGTAGGTAGATCATCAGTTTTAGAGCTAAAATTAGCATGTTTAAAGTGATTTTCATGCTTCCAGGCGCTCAGGAAGTGAATTAAATACCATTTGGAGGCATTTAATGTTCAAGCAAAAACAGGTGATTTTTGACAAAAGAGATAACACCCCCCATTACGTCATGCTTCAGAAAGGTGAAAAATGGTCCGTTTCAAATGTTTTATTTTTGAACGTCAGTTCACATTTGTAGGTAGATCATCAGTTTTAGAGCTAAAATTAGCATGTTTAAAGTGATTTTCATGCTTCCAGGGGCCCGGGAAGTAAATTAAATATCATTTGGAGGCATTTAATGTTCAAGCAAAAACAGGTGATTTTTGACAAAAGAGATAACACCCCCCATTACGTCATGCTTCAGAAAGGTGAAAAATGGTCCGTTTCAAATGTTTTATTTTTGAACGTCAGTTCACATTTGTAGGTAGATCATCAGTTTTAGAGCTAAAATTAGCATGTTTAAAGTGATTTTCATGCTTCCAGTGGTCTGGGAAGTGAATTAAATACCATTCGGAGGCATTTAATGTTCAAGCAAAAACAGGTGATTTTTGACAAAAGAGATAACACCCCCCATTACGTCATGCTTCAGAAAGGTGAAAAATGGTCCGTTTCAAATGTTTTATTTTTGAACGTCAGTTCACATTTGTAGGTAGATCATCAGTTTTAGAGCTAAAATTAGCATGTTTAAAGTGATTTTCATGCTTCCAGTGGTCTGGGAAGTGAATTAAATACCATTTGGAGGCATTTAATGTTCAAGCAAAAACAGGTGATTTTTGACAAAAGAGATAACACCCCCCCATTACGTCATGCTTCAGAAAGGTGAAAAATGGTCCGTTGCAAATGTTTTAGTTTTTGAACGTCAGTTCACATTTGTAGGTAGATCATCAGTTTTAGAGCTAAAATTAGCATGTTTAAAGTGATTTTCATGCTTCCAGTGGTCTGGGAAGTGAATTAAATACCATTTGGAGGCATTTAATGTTCAAGCAACAACAGGTGATTTTTGACAAAAGAGCTAACACCCCCCCATTACGTCATGCTTCAGAAAGGTGAAAAATGGTCCGTTTTCAAATGTTTTATTTTTGAACGTCAGTTCACATTTATAGGTAGATCATCAGTTTAAGAGCTAAAATTAGCATGTTTAAAGTGATTTTCATGCTTCCAGGGGCCCGGGAAGTGAATTAAATACCATTTGGAGGCATTTAATGTTCAAGCAAAAACAGGTGATTTTTGACAAAAGAGATAACACCCCCCCCATTACGTCATGCTTCAGAAAGGTGAAAAATGGTCCGTTTCAAATGTTTTATTTTTGAACGTCAGTTCACATTTGTAGGTAGATCATCAGTTTAAGAGCTAAAATTAGCATGTTTAAAGTGATTTTCATGCTTCCAGGGGCCCGGGAAGTGAATTAAATACCATTTGGAGGCCTTTAATGTTCAAGCAAAAACAGGTGATTTTTGACAAAAGAGATAACACCCCCCATTACGTCATGCTTCATAAAGGTGAAAAATGGTCCGTTTCAAACGTTTTATTTTTGAACGTCAGTTCACATTTGTAGGTAGATCATCAGTTTAAGAGCTAAAATTAGCATGTTTAAAGTGATTTTCATGCTTCCAGGGGCCCGGGAAGTAAATTAAATACCATTTGGAGGCATTTAATGTTCAAGCAAAAACAGGTGATTTTTGACAAAAGAGATAACACCACTCCATTACGTCATGCTTCATAAAGGTGAAAAATGGTCAGTTTCAAATGTTTTATTTTTGAACGTCAATTCACATTTGTAGGTAGATCATCAGTTTAAGAGCTAAAATTAGCATGTTTAAAGTGATTTTCATGCTTCCAGGGGCCCGGTAAATGAATTAAATACCATTTGGAGGCATTTAATGTTCAAGCAGAAACAGGTGATTTTTGACAAAAAGAGATAACACCCTCCATTACGTCATGCTTCAGAAAGGTGAAAAATGGTCCGTTTTCAAATGTTTTATTTTTGAACGTCAGTTCACATTTGTAGGTAGATCATCAGTTTTAGAGCTAAAATTAGCATGTTTAAGGAGATTGTCATGCTTCTAGGGGTCCGGGAAGTGAATTAAATACCATTTGGAGGCATTTAATGTTCAAGCAAAAACAGGTGATTTTTGACAAAAGAGATAACACCCCCCCCATTACGTCATGCTTCAGAATGGTGAAAAATGGTCCGTTTTCAAATGTTTTATTTTTGAACGTCAGTTCACATTTGTAGGTAGATCATCAGTTTTAGAGCTAAAATTAGCATGTTTAAAGTGATTTTCATGCTTCCAGGGGCCCGGGAAGTGAATTAAATACCATTTGGAGGCATTTAACGTTCAAGCAAAAACAGGTGATTTTTGACAAAAGAGATAAAACCCCCCATTACGTCATGCTTCAGAAAGGTGAAAAATGGTCCGTTTCAAATGTTTTATTTTTGAACGTCAGTTCACATTTGTAGGTAGATCATCATTTTAAGAGCTAAAATTAGCATGTTTAAAGTGATTTTCATGCTTCCATGGGCCCGGGAAGTAAATTAAATACCATTTGGAGGCATTTAATGTTCAAGCAAAAACAGGTGATTTTTGACAAAAGAGATAACACCCCCCCATTACGCCATGCTTCAGAAAGGTGAAAAATGGTCAGTTTCAAATGTTTTATTTTTGAACGTCAGTTCACATTTGTAGGTAGATCATCAGTTTTAGAGCTAAAATTAGCATGTTTAAAGTGATTTTCATGCTTCCAGTGGTCTGGGAAGTGAATTAAATACCATTCGGAGGCATTTAATGTTCAAGCAAAAACAGGTGATTTTTGACAAAAGAGATAACACCCCCCATTACGTCATGCTTCAGAAAGGTGAAAAATGGTCCGTTTCAAATGTTTTATTTTTGAACGTCAGTTCACATTTGTAGGTAGATCATCAGTTTTAGAGCTAAAATTAGCATGTTTAAAGTGATTTTCATGCTTCCAGTGGTCTGGGAAGTGAATTAAATACCATTTGGAGGCATTTAATGTTCAAGCAAAAACAGGTGATTTTTGACAAAAGAGATAACACCCCCCCATTACGTCATGCTTCAGAAAGGTGAAAAATGGTCCGTTGCAAATGTTTTAGTTTTTGAACGTCAGTTCACATTTGTAGGTAGATCATCGGTTTTAGAGCTAAAATTAGCATGTTTAAAGTGATTTTCATGCTTCCAGTGGTCTGGGAAGTGAATTAAATACCATTTGGAGGCATTTAATGTTCAAGCAAAAACAGGTGATTTTTGACAAAAGAGCTAACACCCCCCCATTACGTCATGCTTCAGAAAGGTGAAAAATGGTCCGTTTTCAAATGTTTTTTTTTTGAACGTCAGTTCACATTTATAGGTAGATCATCAGTTTAAGAGCTAAAATTAGCATGTTTAAAGTGATTTTCATGCTTCCAGGGGCCCGGGAAGTGAATTAAATACCATTTGGAGGCATTTAATGTTCAAGCAAAAACAGGTGATTTTTGACAAAAGAGATAACACCCCCCCCATTACGTCATGCTTCAGAAAGGTGAAAAATGGTCCGTTTCAAATGTTTTATTTTTGAACGTCAGTTCACATTTGTAGGTAGATCATCAGTTTAAGAGCTAAAATTAGCATGTTTAAAGTGATTTTCATGCTTCCAGGGGCCCGGGAAGTGAATTAAATACCATTTGGAGGCCTTTAATGTTCAAGCAAAAACAGGTGATTGTTGACAAAAGAGATAACACCCCCCCCATTACGTCATGCTTCAGAAAGGTGAAAAATGGTCTGTTTTCAAATGTTTTATTTTTGAACATCAGTTCACATTTGTATGTAGATCATCAGTTTTAGAGCTAAAATTAGCATGTGTAAAGTGATTTTCATGGTTCCAGGGGCCCGGGAAGTGAATTAAATACCATTTGGAGGCATTTAATGTTCAAGCAAAAACAGATGATTTTTGACAAAAGAGATAACACCCCCCCATTACGTCATGCTTCAGAAAGGTGAAAAATGGTTCGTTTTCAAATGTTTTATTTTTGAACGTCAGTTCACATTTGTAGGTAGATCATCAGTTTTAGAGCTAAAATTAGCATGTTTAAAGTGATTTTCATGCTTCCAGGGGCCCGGGAAGTGAATTAAATACCATTTGGAGGCATTTAATGTTCAAGCAAAAACAGATGATTTTTGACAAAAGAGATAACACCCCCCCATTACGTCATGCTTTAGAAAGGTGAAAAATGGTCCGTTTTCAAATGTTTTATTTTTGAACGTTAGTTCACATTTGTAGGTAGATCATCAGTTTTAGAGCTAAAATTAGCATGTTTAAAGTGATTTTCATGCTTCCAGGCGCTCAGGAAGTGAATTAAATACCATTTGGAGGCATTTAATGTTCAAGCAAAAACAGGTGATTTTTGACAAAAGAGATAACACCCCCCATTACGTCATGCTTCAGAAAGGTGAAAAATGGTCCGTTTCAAATGTTTTATTTTTGAACGTCAGTTCACATTTGTAGGTAGATCATCAGTTTTAGAGCTAAAATTAGCATGTTTAAAGTGATTTTCATGCTTCCAGGGGCCCGGGAAGTAAATTAAATATCATTTGGAGGCATTTAATGTTCAAGCAAAAACAGGTGATTTTTGACAAAAGAGATAACACCCCCCATTACGTCATGCTTCAGAAAGGTGAAAAATGGTCCGTTTCAAATGTTTTATTTTTGAACGTCAGTTCACATTTGTAGGTAGATCATCAGTTTTAGAGCTAAAATTAGCATGTTTAAAGTGATTTTCATGCTTCCAGTGGTCTGGGAAGTGAATTAAATACCATTCGGAGGCATTTAATGTTCAAGCAAAAACAGGTGATTTTTGACAAAAGAGATAACACCCCCCATTACGTCATGCTTCAGAAAGGTGAAAAATGGTCCGTTTCAAATGTTTTATTTTTGAACGTCAGTTCACATTTGTAGGTAGATCATCAGTTTTAGAGCTAAAATTAGCATGTTTAAAGTGATTTTCATGCTTCCAGTGGTCTGGGAAGTGAATTAAATACCATTTGGAGGCATTTAATGTTCAAGCAAAAACAGGTGATTTTTGACAAAAGAGATAACACCCCCCCATTACGTCATGCTTCAGAAAGGTGAAAAATGGTCCGTTGCAAATGTTTTAGTTTTTGAACGTCAGTTCACATTTGTAGGTAGATCATCAGTTTTAGAGCTAAAATTAGCATGTTTAAAGTGATTTTCATGCTTCCAGTGGTCTGGGAAGTGAATTAAATACCATTTGGAGGCATTTAATGTTCAAGCAACAACAGGTGATTTTTGACAAAAGAGCTAACACCCCCCCATTACGTCATGCTTCAGAAAGGTGAAAAATGGTCCGTTTTCAAATGTTTTATTTTTGAACGTCAGTTCACATTTATAGGTAGATCATCAGTTTAAGAGCTAAAATTAGCATGTTTAAAGTGATTTTCATGCTTCCAGGGGCCCGGGAAGTGAATTAAATACCATTTGGAGGCATTTAATGTTCAAGCAAAAACAGGTGATTTTTGACAAAAGAGATAACACCCCCCCCATTACGTCATGCTTCAGAAAGGTGAAAAATGGTCCGTTTCAAATGTTTTATTTTTGAACGTCAGTTCACATTTGTAGGTAGATCATCAGTTTAAGAGCTAAAATTAGCATGTTTAAAGTGATTTTCATGCTTCCAGGGGCCCGGGAAGTGAATTAAATACCATTTGGAGGCCTTTAATGTTCAAGCAAAAACAGGTGATTTTTGACAAAAGAGATAACACCCCCCATTACGTCATGCTTCATAAAGGTGAAAAATGGTCCGTTTCAAACGTTTTATTTTTGAACGTCAGTTCACATTTGTAGGTAGATCATCAGTTTAAGAGCTAAAATTAGCATGTTTAAAGTGATTTTCATGCTTCCAGGGGCCCGGGAAGTAAATTAAATACCATTTGGAGGCATTTAATGTTCAAGCAAAAACAGGTGATTTTTGACAAAAGAGATAACACCACTCCATTACGTCATGCTTCATAAAGGTGAAAAATGGTCAGTTTCAAATGTTTTATTTTTGAACGTCAATTCACATTTGTAGGTAGATCATCAGTTTAAGAGCTAAAATTAGCATGTTTAAAGTGATTTTCATGCTTCCAGGGGCCCGGTAAATGAATTAAATACCATTTGGAGGCATTTAATGTTCAAGCAGAAACAGGTGATTTTTGACAAAAAGAGATAACACCCTCCATTACGTCATGCTTCAGAAAGGTGAAAAATGGTCCGTTTTCAAATGTTTTATTTTTGAACGTCAGTTCACATTTGTAGGTAGATCATCAGTTTTAGAGCTAAAATTAGCATGTTTAAAGTGATTTTCATGCTTCCAGTGGTCTGGGAAGTGAATTAAATACCATTCGGAGGCATTTAATGTTCAAGCAAAAACAGGTGATTTTTGACAAAAGAGATAACACCCCCCCATTACGTCATGCTTCAGAAAGGTGAAAAATGGTCCGTTTCAAATGTTTTATTTTTGAACGTCAGTTCACATTTGTAGGTAGATCATCAGTTTTAGAGCTAAAATTAGCATGTTTAAAGTGATTTTCATGCTTCCAGTGGTCTGGGAAGTGAATTAAATACCATTCGGAGGCATTTAATGTTCAAGCAAAAACAGGTGATTTTTGACAAAAGAGATAACACCCCCCATTACGTCATGCTTCAGAAAGGTGAAAAATGGTCCGTTTCAAATGTTTTATTTTTGAACGTCAGTTCACATTTGTAGGTAGATCATCAGTTTTAGAGCTAAAATTAGCATGTTTAAAGTGATTTTCATGCTTCCAGTGGTCTGGGAAGTGAATTAAATACCATTTGGAGGCATTTAATGTTCAAGCAAAAACAGGTGATTTTTGACAAAAGAGATAACACCCCCCATTACGTCATGCTTCAGAAAGGTGAAAAATGGTCCGTTGCAAATGTTTTAGTTTTTGAACGTCAGTTCACATTTGTAGGTAGATCATCAGTTTTAGAGCTAAAATTAGCATGTTTAAAGTGATTTTCATGCTTCCAGTGGTCTGGGAAGTGAATTAAATACCATTTGGAGGCATTTAATGTTCAAGCAAAAACAGGTGATTTTTGACAAAAGAGCTAACACCCCCCCATTACGTCATGCTTCAGAAAGGTGAAAAATGGTCCGTTTTCAAATGTTTTTTTTTTTAACGTCAGTTCACATTTATAGGTAGATCATCAGTTTAAGAGCTAAAATTAGCATGTTTAAAGTGATTTTCATGCTTCCAGGAGCCCGGGAAGTGAATTAAATACCATTTGGAGGCATTTAATGTTCAAGCAAAAACAGGTGATTTTTGACAAAAGAGATAACACCCCCCCCATTACGTCATGCTTCAGAAAGGTGAAAAATGGTCCGTTTCAAATGTTTTATTTTTGAACGTCAGTTCACATTTGTAGGTAGATCATCAGTTTAAGAGCTAAAATTAGCATGTTTAAAGTGATTTTCATGCTTCCAGGGGCCCGGGAAGTGAATTAAATACCATTTGGAGGCATTTAATGTTCAAGCAACAACAGGTGATTTTTGACAAAAGAGCTAACACCCCCCCATTACGTCATGCTTCAGAAAGGTGAAAAATGGTCCGTTTTCAAATGTTTTATTTTTGAACGTCAGTTCACATTTATAGGTAGATCATCAGTTTAAGAGCTAAAATTAGCATGTTTAAAGTGATTTTCATGCTTCCAGGGGCCCGGGAAGTGAATTAAATACCATTTGGAGGCATTTAATGTTCAAGCAAAAACAGGTGATTTTTGACAAAAGAGATAACACCCCCCCCATTACGTCATGCTTCAGAAAGGTGAAAAATGGTCCGTTTCAAATGTTTTATTTTTGAACGTCAGTTCACATTTGTAGGTAGATCATCAGTTTAAGAGCTAAAATTAGCATGTTTAAAGTGATTTTCATGCTTCCAGGGGCCCGGGAAGTGAATTAAATACCATTTGGAGGCCTTTAATGTTCAAGCAAAAACAGGTGATTTTTGACAAAAGAGATAACACCCCCCCATTACGTCATGCTTCATAAAGGTGAAAAATGGTCCGTTTCAAACGTTTTATTTTTGAACGTCAGTTCACATTTGTAGGTAGATCATCAGTTTAAGAGCTAAAATTAGCATGTTTAAAGTGATTTTCATGCTTCCAGGGGCCCGGGAAGTAAATTAAATACCATTTGGAGGCATTTAATGTTCAAGCAAAAACAGGTGATTTTTGACAAAAGAGATAACACCACTCCATTACGTCATGCTTCATAAAGGTGAAAAATGGTCAGTTTCAAATGTTTTATTTTTGAACGTCAATTCACATTTGTAGGTAGATCATCAGTTTAAGAGCTAAAATTAGCATGTTTAAAGTGATTTTCATGCTTCCAGGGGCCCGGTAAATGAATTAAATACCATTTGGAGGCATTTAATGTTCAAGCAGAAACAGGTGATTTTTGACAAAAAGAGATAACACCCTCCATTACGTCATGCTTCAGAAAGGTGAAAAATGGTCTGTTTTCAAATGTTTTATTTTTGAACGTCAGTTCACATTTGTAGGTAGATCATCATTTTAAGAGCTAAAATTAGCATGTTTAAAGTGATTTTCATGCTTCCAGGGGCCCGGGAAGTGAATTAAACACCATTTGGAGGCATTTAATGTTCAAGGAAAAACAGATGATTTTTGACAAAAGAGATAACACCCCCCATTACGTCATGCTTCAGAAAGGTGACAAATGGTCCGTTTTCAAATGTTTTATTTTTGAACGTCAGTTCACATTTGTAGGTAGATCATCAGTTTAAGACCTAAAATTAGCATGTTTAAAGTGATTTTCATGCTTTCAGGGGCCCGGGAAGTGAATTAAATACTATTTGGAGGCATTTAATGTTCAAGCAAAAACAGATGATTTTTGACAAAAGAGATAACACCCCCCCATTACGTCATGCTTTAGAAAGGTGAAAAATGGTCCGTTTTCAAATGTTTTATTTTTGAACGTTAGTTCACATTTGTAGGTAGATCATCAGTTTTAGAGCTAAAATTAGCATGTTTAAAGTGATTTTCATGCTTCCAGTGGTCTGGGAAGTGAATTAAATACCATTCGGAGGCATTTAATGTTCAAGCAAAAACAGGTGATTTTTGACAAAAGAGATAACACCCCCCCATTACGTCATGCTTCAGAAAGGTGAAAAATGGTCCGTTTCAAATGTTTTATTTTTGAACGTCAGTTCACATTTGTAGGTAGATCATCAGTTTTAGAGCTAAAATTAGCATGTTTAAAGTGATTTTCATGCTTCCAGTGGTCTGGGAAGTGAATTAAATACCATTCGGAGGCATTTAATGTTCAAGCAAAAACAGGTGATTTTTGACAAAAGAGATAACACCCCCCATTACGTCATGCTTCAGAAAGGTGAAAAATGGTCCGTTTCAAATGTTTTATTTTTGAACGTCAGTTCACATTTGTAGGTAGATCATCAGTTTTAGAGCTAAAATTAGCATGTTTAAAGTGATTTTCATGCTTCCAGTGGTCTGGGAAGTGAATTAAATACCATTTGGAGGCATTTAATGTTCAAGCAAAAACAGGTGATTTTTGACAAAAGAGATAACACCCCCCCATTACGTCATGCTTCAGAAAGGTGAAAAATGGTCCGTTGCAAATGTTTTAGTTTTTGAACGTCAGTTCACATTTGTAGGTAGATCATCAGTTTTAGAGCTAAAATTAGCATGTTTAAAGTGATTTTCATGCTTCCAGTGGTCTGGGAAGTGAATTAAATACCATTTGGAGGCATTTAATGTTCAAGCAAAAACAGGTGATTTTTGACAAAAGAGCTAACACCCCCCCATTACGTCATGCTTCAGAAAGGTGAAAAATGGTCCGTTTTCAAATGTTTTTTTTTTTTAACGTCAGTTCACATTTATAGGTAGATCATCAGTTTAAGAGCTAAAATTAGCATGTTTAAAGTGATTTTCATGCTTCCAGGAGCCCGGGAAGTGAATTAAATACCATTTGGAGGCATTTAATGTTCAAGCAAAAACAGGTGATTTTTGACAAAAGAGATAACACCCCCCCATTACGTCATGCTTCAGAAAGGTGAAAAATGGTCCGTTTCAAATGTTTTATTTTTGAACGTCAGTTCACATTTGTAGGTAGATCATCAGTTTAAGAGCTAAAATTAGCATGTTTAAAGTGATTTTCATGCTTCCAGGGGCCCGGGAAGTGAATTAAATACCATTTGGAGGCCTTTAATGTTCAAGCAAAAACAGGTGATTTTTGACAAAAGAGATAACACCCCCCCATTACGTCATGCTTCATAAAGGTGAAAAATGGTCCGTTTCAAACGTTTTATTTTTGAACGTCAGTTCACATTTGTAGGTAGATCATCAGTTTAAGAGCTAAAATTAGCATGTTTAAAGTGATTTTCATGCTTCCAGGTGCCCGGGAAGTGAATTAAATACCATTTGGAGGCATTTAATGTTCAAGCAAAAACAGGTGATTGTTGACAAAAGAGATAACACCCCCCCCATTACGTCATGCTTCAGAAAGGTGAAAAATGGTCTGTTTTCAAATGTTTTATTTTTGAACGTCAGTTCACATTTGTATGTAGATCATCAGTTTTAGAGCTAAAATTAGCATGTGTAAAGTGATTTTCATGGTTCCAGGGGCCCGGGAAGTGAATTAAATACCATTTGGAGGCATTTAATGTTCAAGCAAAAACAGATGATTTTTGACAAAAGAGATAACACCCCCCCATTACGTCATGCTTCAGAAAGGTGAAAAATGGTTCGTTTTCAAATGTTTTATTTTTGAACGTCAGTTCACATTTGTAGGTAGATCATCAGTTTTAGAGCTAAAATTAGCATGTTTAAAGTGATTTTCATGCTACCAGGGGCCCGGGAAGTGAATTAAATACCATTTGGAGGCATTTAATGTTCAAGCAAAAACAGGTGATTTTTGACAAAAGAGATAACACCCCCCCATTACGTCATGCTTCAGAAAGGTGAAAAATGGTCCGTTTCAAATGTTTTATTTTTGAACGTCAGTTCACATTTGTAGGTAGATCATCAGTTTAAGAGCTAAAATTAGCATGTTTAAAGTGATTTTCATGCTTCCAGGGGCCCGGGAAGTAAATTAAATACCATTTGGAGGCATTTAATGTTCAAGCAAAAACAGGTGATTTTTGACAAAAGAGATAACACCCCCCCATTACGTCATGCTTCAGAAAGGTGAAAAATGGTCCGTTTCAAATGTTTTATTTTTGAACGTCAGTTCACATTTGTAGGTAGATCATCAGTTTTAGAGCTAAAATTAGCATGTTTAAAGTGATTTTCATGCTTCCAGTGGTCTGGGAAGTGAATTAAATACCATTCGGAGGCATTTAATGTTCAAGCAAAAACAGGTGATTTTTGACAAAAGAGATAACACCCCCCATTACGTCATGCTTCAGAAAGGTGAAAAATGGTCCGTTTCAAATGTTTTATTTTTGAACGTCAGTTCACATTTGTAGGTAGATCATCAGTTTTAGAGCTAAAATTAGCATGTTTAAAGTGATTTTCATGCTTCCAGTGGTCTGGGAAGTGAATTAAATACCATTTGGAGGCATTTAATGTTCAAGCAAAAACAGGTGATTTTTGACAAAAGAGACAACACCCCCCCATTACGTCATGCTTCAGAAAGGTGAAAAATGGTCCGTTTCAAATGTTTTAGTTTTTGAACGTCAATTCACATTTGTAGGTAGATCATCAGTTTTAGAGCTAAAATTAGCATGTTTAAAGTGATTTTCATGCTTCCAGTGGTCTGGGAAGTGAATTAAATACCATTTGGAGGCATTTAATGTTCAAGCAAAAACAGGTGATTTTTGACAAAAGAGATAACACCCCCCCATTACGTCATGCTTCAGAAAGGTGAAAAATGGTCCGTTTCAAATGTTTTATTTTTGAACGTCAGTTCACATTTGTAGGTAGATCATCAGTTTAAGAGCTAAAATTAGCATGTTTAAAGTGATTTTCATGCTTCCAGGGGCCCGGGAAGTAAATTAAATACCATTTGGAGGCATTTAATGTTCAAGCAAAAACAGGTGATTTTTGACAAAAGAGATAACACCCCCCCATTACGTCATGCTTCAGAAAGGTGAAAAATGGTCCGTTTCAAATGTTTTATTTTTGAACGTCAGTTCACATTTGTAGGTAGATCATCAGTTTTAGAGCTAAAATTAGCATGTTTAAAGTGATTTTCATGCTTCCAGTGGTCTGGGAAGTGAATTAAATACCATTCGGAGGCATTTAATGTTCAAGCAAAAACAGGTGATTTTTGACAAAAGAGATAACACCCCCCATTACGTCATGCTTCAGAAAGGTGAAAAATGGTGCGTTTCAAATGTTTTATTTTTGAACGTCAGTTCACATTTGTAGGTAGATCATCAGTTTTAGAGCTAAAATTAGCATGTTTAAAGTGATTTTCATGCTTCCAGTGGTCTGGGAAGTGAATTAAATACCATTTGGAGGCATTTAATGTTCAAGCAAAAACAGGTGATTTTTGACAAAAGAGATAACACCCCCCCATTACGTCATGCTTCAGAAAGGTGAAAAATGGTCCGTTGCAAATGTTTTAGTTTTTGAACGTCAGTTCACATTTGTAGGTAGATCATCAGTTTTAGAGCTAAAATTAGCATGTTTAAAGTGATTTTCATGCTTCCAGTGGTCTGGGAAGTGAATTAAATACCATTTGGAGGCATTTAATGTTCAAGCAACAACAGGTGATTTTTGACAAAAGAGCTAACACCCCCCCATTACGTCATGCTTCAGAAAGGTGAAAAATGGTCCGTTTTCAAATGTTTTATTTTTGAACGTCAGTTCACATTTATAGGTAGATCATCAGTTTAAGAGCTAAAATTAGCATGTTTAAAGTGATTTTCATGCTTCCAGGGGCCCGGGAAGTGAATTAAATACCATTTGGAGGCATTTAATGTTCAAGCAAAAACAGGTGATTTTTGACAAAAGAGATAACACCCCCCCCCATTACGTCATGCTTCAGAAAGGTGAAAAATGGTCCGTTTCAAATGTTTTATTTTTGAACGTCAGTTCACATTTGTAGGTAGATCATCAGTTTAAGAGCTAAAATTAGCATGTTTAAAGTGATTTTCATGCTTCCAGGGGCCCGGGAAGTGAATTAAATACCATTTGGAGGCCTTTAATGTTCAAGCAAAAACAGGTGATTTTTGACAAAAGAGATAACACCCCCCCATTACGTCATGCTTCATAAAGGTGAAAAATGGTCCGTTTCAAACGTTTTATTTTTGAACGTCAGTTCACATTTGTAGGTAGATCATCAGTTTAAGAGCTAAAATTAGCATGTTTAAAGTGATTTTCATGCTTCTAGGGGCCCGGGAAGTAAATTAAATACCATTTGGAGTCATTTAATGTTCAAGCAAAAACAGGTGATTTTTGACAAAAGAGATAACACCACTCCATTACGTCATGCTTCATAAAGGTGAAAAATGGTCAGTTTCAAATGTTTTATTTTTGAACGTCAATTCACATTTGTAGGTAGATCATCAGTTTAAGAGCTAAAATTAGCATGTTTAAAGTGATTTTCATGCTTTCAGGGGCCCGGGAAGTGAATTAAATACTATTTGGAGGCATTTAATGTTCAAGCAAAAACAGATGATTTTTGACAAAAGAGATAACACCCCCCCATTACGTCATGCTTTAGAAAGGTGAAAAATGGTCCGTTTTCAAATGTTTTATTTTTGAACGTTAGTTCACATTTGTAGGTAGATCATCAGTTTTAGAGCTAAAATTAGCATGTTTAAAGTGATTTTCATGCTTCCAGGCGCTCAGGAAGTGAATTAAATACCATTTGGAGGCATTTAATGTTCAAGCAAAAACAGGTGATTTTTGACAAAAGAGATAACACCCCCCCATTACGTCATGCTTCAGAAAGGTGAAAAATGGTCCGTTTCAAATGTTTTATTTTTGAACGTCAGTTCACATTTGTAGGTAGATCATCAGTTTTAGAGCTAAAATTAGCATGTTTAAAGTGATTTTCATGCTTCCAGTGGTCTGGGAAGTGAATTAAATACCATTCGGAGGTATTTAATGTTCAAGCAACAACAGGTGATTTTTGACAAAAGAGCTAACACCCCCCCATTACGTCATGCTTCAGAAAGGTGAAAAATGGTCCGTTTTCAAATGTTTTATTTTTGAACGTCAGTTCACATTTATAGGTAGATCATCAGTTTAAGAGCTAAAATTAGCATGTTTAAAGTGATTTTCATGCTTCCAGGGGCCCGGGAAGTGAATTAAATACCATTTGGAGGCATTTAATGTTCAAGCAAAAACAGGTGATTTTTGACAAAAGAGATAACACCCCCCCCATTACGTCATGCTTCAGAAAGGTGAAAAATGGTCCGTTTCAAATGTTTTATTTTTGAACGTCAGTTCACATTTGTAGGTAGATCATCAGTTTAAGACCTAAAATTAGCATGTTTAAAGTGATTTTCATGCTTTCAGGGGCCCGGGAAGTGAATTAATACTATTTGGAGGAATTTAATGTTCAAGCAAAAACAGATGATTTTTGACAAAAGAGATAACACCCCCCATTACGTCATGCTTCAGAAAGGTGAAAAATGGTCCGTTTTCAAATGTTTTATTTTTGAACGTCAGTTCACATTTGTAGGTAGATCATCCGTTTTAGAGCTAAAATTAGCATGTTTAAAGTGATTTTCATGCTTCCAGGGGCCCGGGAAGTGAATTAAATACCATTTGGAGGCATTTAATGTTCAAGCAAAAACAGGGGATTTTTGACAAAAGAGATAACACCCCCCCATTACGTCATGCTTCAGAAAGGTGAAAAATGGTCCGTTTCAAATGTTTTATTTTTGAACGTCAGTTCACATTTGTAGGTAGATCATCAGTTTAAGAGCTAAAATTAGCATGTTTAAAGTGATTTTCATGCTTCCAGGGGCCCGGGAAGTAAATTAAATACCATTTGGAGGCATTTAATGTTCAAGCAAAAACAGGTGATTTTTGACAAAAGAGATAACACCACCCCATTACGTCATGCTTCATAAAGGTGAAAAATGGTCCGTTTCAAATGTTTTATTTTTGAACGTCAGTTCACATTTGTAGGTAGATCATCAGTTTTAGAGCTAAAATTAGCATGTTTAAGGAGATTTTCATGCTTCTAGGGGTCCGGGAAGTGAATTAAATACCATTTGGAGGCATTTAATGTTCAAGCAAAAACAGGTGATTTTTGACAAAAGAGATAACACCCCCCCATTACGTCATGCTTCAGAAAGGTGAAAAATGGTCCGTTTTCAAATGTTTTATTTTTGAACGTCAGTTCACATTTGTAGGTAGATCATCAGTTTAAGAGCTAAAATTAGCATGTTTAAAGTGATTTTCATGCTTCCAGGGGCCCGGGAAGTGAATTAAATACCATTTGGAGGCATTTAATGTTCAAGCAAAAACAGATGATTTTTGACAAAAGAGATAACAACCCCCATTACGTCATGCTTCAGAAAGGTGAAAAATGGTCCGTTTTCAAATGTTTTATTTTTGAACGTCAGTTCACATTTTTAGGTAGATCATCAGTTTTAGAGCTAAAATTAGCATGTTTAAAGTGATTTTCATGCTTCCAGGGGCCGGGGAAGTGAATTAAATACCATTTGGAGACATTTAATGTTCAAGCAAAAACAGGTGATTTTTGACAAAAGAGATAACACCCCCCCATTACGTCATGCTTCAGAAAGGTGAAAAATGGTCCGTTTCAAATGTTTTATTTTTGAACGTCAGTTCACATTTGTAGGTAGATCATCAGTTTAAGAGCTAAAATTAGCATGTTTAAAGTGATTTTCATGCTTCCAGGGGCCCGGGAAGTAAATTAAATACCATTTGGAGGCATTTAATGTTCAAGCAAAAACAGGTGATTTTTGACAAAAGAGATAACACCCCCCCATTACATCATGCTTCATAAAGGTGAAAAATGGTCCGTTTCAAATGTTTTATTTTTGAACGTCAGTTCACATTTGTAGGTAGATCATCAGTTTTAGAGCTAAAATTAGCATGTTTAAAGTGATTTTCATGCTTCCAGGGGCCCGGGAAGTGAATTAAATACCATTTGGAGGCATTTAATGTTCAAGCAAAAACAGGTGATTGTTGACAAAAGAGATAACACCCCCCCCATTACGTCATGCTTCAGAAAGGTGAAAAATGGTCCGTTTCAAATGTTTTATTTTTGAACGTCAGTTCACATTTGTAGGTAGATCATCAGTTTAAGACCTAAAATTGGCATGTTTAAAGTGATTTTCATGCTTTCAGGGGCCCGGGAAGTGAATTAATACTATTTGGAGGAATTTAATGTTCAAGCAAAAACAGATGATTTTTGACAAAAGAGATAACACCCCCCATTACGTCATGCTTCAGAAAGGTGAAAAATGGTCCGTTTTCAAATGTTTTATTTTTGAACGTCAGTTCACATTTGTAGGTAGATCATCCGTTTTAGAGCTAAAATTAGCATGTTTAAAGTGATTTTCATGCTTCCAGGGGCCCGGGAAGTGAATTAAATACCATTTGGAGGCATTTAATGTTCAAGCAAAAACAGGTGATTTTTGACAAAAGAGATAACACCCCCCCATTACGTCATGCTTCAGAAAGGTGAAAAATGGTCCGTTTCAAATGTTTTATTTTTGAACGTCAGTTCACATTTGTAGGTAGATCATCAGTTTAAGAGCTAAAATTAGCATGTTTAAAGTGATTTTCATGCTTCCAGGGGCCCGGGAAGTAAATTAAATACCATTTGGAGGCATTTAATGTTCAAGCAAAAACAGGTGATTTTTGACAAAAGAGATAACACCACCCCATTACGTCATGCTTCATAAAGGTGAAAAATGGTCTGTTTCAAATGTTTTATTTTTGAACGTCAGTTCACATTTGTAGGTAGATCATCAGTTTTAGAGCTAAAATTAGCATGTTTAAGGAGATTTTCATGCTTCTAGGGGTCCGGGAAGTGAATTAAATACCATTTGGAGGCATTTAATGTTCAAGCAAAAACAGGTGATTTTTGACAAAAGAGATAACACCCCCCCATTACGTCATGCTTTAGAAAGGTGAAAAATGGTCCATTTTCAAATGTTTTATTTTTGAACGTTAGTTCACATTTGTAGGTAGATCATCAGTTTTAGAGCTAAAATTAGCATGTTTAAAGTGATTTTCATGCTTCCAGGCGCTCAGGAAGTGAATTAAATACCATTTGGAGGCATTTAATGTTCAAGCAAAAACAGGTGATTTTTGACAAAAGAGATAACACCCCCCCATTACGTCATGCTTCAGAAAGGTGAAAAATGGTCCGTTTCAAATGTTTTATTTTTGAACGTCAGTTCACATTTGTAGGTAGATCATCAGTTTTAGAGCTAAAATTAGCATGTTTAAAGTGATTTTCATGCTTCCAGTGGTCTGGGAAGTGAATTAAATACCATTCGGAGGCATTTAATGTTCAAGCAACAACAGGTGATTTTTGACAAAAGAGCTAACACCCCCCCATTACGTCATGCTTCAGAAAGGTGAAAAATGGTCCGTTTTCAAATGTTTTATTTTTGAACGTAAGTTCACATTTATAGGTAGATCATCAGTTTAAGAGCTAAAATTAGCATGTTTAAAGTGATTTTCATGCTTCCAGGGGCCCGGGAAGTGAATTAAATACCATTTGGAGGCATTTAATGTTCAAGCAAAAACAGGTGATTTTTGACAAAAGAGATAACACCCCCCCCATTACGTCATGCTTCAGAAAGGTGAAAAATGGTCCGTTTCAAATGTTTTATTTTTGAACGTCAGTTCACATTTGTAGGTAGATCATCAGTTTAAGACCTAAAATTAGCATGTTTAAAGTGATTTTCATGCTTCCAGTGGTCTGGGAAGTGAATTAAATACCATTTGGAGGCATTTAATGTTCAAGCAAAAACAGGTGATTTTTGACAAAAGAGATAACACCCCCCCATTACGTCATGCTTCAGAAAGGTGAAAAATGGTCCGTTTCAAATGTTTTAGTTTTTGAACGTCAGTTCACATTTGTAGGTAGATCATCAGTTTTAGAGCTAAAATTAGCATGTTTAAAGTGATTTTCATGCTTCCAGTGGTCTGGGAAGTGAATTAAATACCATTTGGAGGCATTTAATGTTCAAGCAAAAACAGGTGATTTTTGACAAAAGAGATAACACCCCCCCATTACGTCATGCTTCAGAAAGGTGAAAAATGGTCCGTTTCAAATGTTTTATTTTTGAACGTCAGTTCACATTTGTAGGTAGATCATCAGTTTAAGAGCTAAAATTAGCATGTTTAAAGTGATTTTCATGCTTCCAGGGGCCCGGGAAGTAAATTAAATACCATTTGGAGGCATTTAATGTTCAAGCAAAAACAGGTGATTTTTGACAAAAGAGATAACACCCCCCCATTACGTCATGCTTCAGAAAGGTGAAAAATGGTCCGTTTCAAATGTTTTATTTTTGAACGTCAGTTCACATTTGTAGGTAGATCATCAGTTTTAGAGCTAAAATTAGCATGTTTAAAGTGATTTTCATGCTTCCAGTGGTCTGGGAAGTGAATTAAATACCATTCGGAGGCATTTAATGTTCAAGCAAAAACAGGTGATTTTTGACAAAAGAGATAACACCCCCCATTACGTCATGCTTCAGAAAGGTGAAAAATGGTCCGTTTCAAATGTTTTATTTTTGAACGTCAGTTCACATTTGTAGGTAGATCATCAGTTTTAGAGCTAAAATTAGCATGTTTAAAGTGATTTTCATGCTTCCAGTGGTCTGGGAAGTGAATTAAATACCATTTGGAGGCATTTAATGTTCAAGCAAAAACAGGTGATTTTTGACAAAAGAGATAACACCCCCCCATTACGTCATGCTTCAGAAAGGTGAAAAATGGTCCGTTGCAAATGTTTTAGTTTTTGAACGTCAGTTCACATTTGTAGGTAGATCATCAGTTTTAGAGCTAAAATTAGCATGTTTAAAGTGATTTTCATGCTTCCAGTGGTCTGGGAAGTGAATTAAATACCATTTGGAGGCATTTAATGTTCAAGCAACAACAGGTGATTTTTGACAAAAGAGCTAACACCCCCCCATTACGTCATGCTTCAGAAAGGTGAAAAATGGTCCGTTTTCAAATGTTTTATTTTTGAACGTCAGTTCACATTTATAGGTAGATCATCAGTTTAAGAGCTAAAATTAGCATGTTTAAAGTGATTTTCATGCTTCCAGGGGCCCGGGAAGTGAATTAAATACCATTTGGAGGCATTTAATGTTCAAGCAAAAACAGGTGATTTTTGACAAAAGAGATAACACCCCCCCCATTACGTCATGCTTCAGAAAGGTGAAAAATGGTCCGTTTCAAATGTTTTATTTTTGAACGTCAGTTCACATTTGTAGGTAGATCATCAGTTTAAGAGCTAAAATTAGCATGTTTAAAGTGATTTTCATGCTTCCAGGGGCCCGGGAAGTGAATTAAATACCATTTGGAGGCCTTTAATGTTCAAGCAAAAACAGGTGATTTTTGACAAAAGAGATAACACCCCCCCATTACGTCATGCTTCATAAAGGTGAAAAATGGTCCGTTTCAAACGTTTTATTTTTGAACGTCAGTTCACATTTGTAGGTAGATCATCAGTTTAAGAGCTAAAATTAGCATGTTTAAAGTGATTTTCATGCTTCCAGGGGCCCGGGAAGTAAATTAAATACCATTTGGAGGCATTTAATGTTCAAGAAAAAAACAGGTGATTTTTGACAAAAGAGATAACACCACTCCATTACGTCATGCTTCATAAAGGTGAAAAATGGTCAGTTTCAAATGTTTTATTTTTGAACGTCAATTCACATTTGTAGGTAGATCATCAGTTTAAGAAGAGCTAAAATTAGCATGTTTAAAGTGATTTTCATGCTTCCAGGGGCCCGGGAAGTGAATTAAATACCATTTGGAGGCATTTAATGTTCAAGGAAAAAACAGATGATTTTTGACAAAAGAGATAACACCCCCCATTACGTCATGCTTCAGAAAGGTGACAAATGGTCCGTTTTCAAATGTTTTATTTTTGAACGTCAGTTCACAGTTGTAGGTAGATCATCAGTTTAAGACCTAAAATTAGCATGTTTAAAGTGATTTTCATGCTTTCAGGGGCCCGGGAAGTGAATTAAATACTATTTGGAGGCATTTAATGTTCAAGCAAAAACAGATGATTTTTGACAAAAGAGATAACACCCCCCATTACGTCATGCTTCAGAAAGGTGAAAAATGGTCCGTTTTCAAATGTTTTATTTTTGAACGTCAGTTCACATTTGTAGGTAGATCATCAGTTTTAGAGCTAAAATTAGCATGTTTAAAGTGATTTTCATGCTTCCAGGGGCCCGGGAAGTGAATTAAATACCATTTGGAGGCATTTAATGTTCAAGCAAAAACAGGTGATTTTTGACAAAAGAGATAACACCCCCCCATTACGTCATGCTTCAGAAAGGTGAAAAATGGTCCGTTTCAAATGTTTTTTTTTTGAACGTCAGTTCACATTTGTAGGTAGATCATCAGTTTAAGAGCTAAAATTAGCATGTTTAAAGTGATTTTCATGCTTCCAGGGGCCCGGGAAGTAAATTAAATATCATTTGGAGGCATTTAATGTTCAAGCAAAAACAGGTGATTTTTGACAAAAGAGATAACAACACCCCATTACGTCATGCTTCATAAAGGTGAAAAATGGTCCGTTTCAAATGTTTTATTTTTGAACGTCAGTTCACATTTGTAGGTAGATCATCAGTTTTAGAGCTAAAATTAGCATGTTTAAGGAGATTTTCATGCTTCTAGGGGTCCGGGAAGTGAATTAAATACCATTTGGAGGCATTTAATGTTCAAGCAAAAACAGGTGATTTTTGACAAAAGAGATAACACCCCCCCCCATTACGTCATGCTTCAGAAAGGTGAAAAATGGTCCGTTTTCAAATGTTTTATTTTTGAACGTCAGTTCACATTTGTAGGTAGATCATCAGTTTAAGAGCTAAAATTAGCATGTTTAAAGTGATTTTCATGCTTCCAGGGGCCCGGGAAGTGAATTAAATACCATTTGGAGGCATTTAATGTTCAAGCAAAAACAGGTGATTTTTGACCAAAGAGATAACACCCCCCCATTACGTCATGCTTCAGAAAGGTGAAAAATGGTTCGTTTTCAAATGTTTTATTTTTGAACGTCAGTTCACATTTGTATGTAGATCATCAGTTTAAGAGCTAAAATGAGCATGTTTAAAGTGATTTTCATGCTTCCAGGGGCCCGGGAAGTGAATTAAATACCATTTGGAGGCATTTAATGTTCAAGCAAAAACAGGTGATTTTTGACAAAAGAGATAACACCCCCCCATTACGTCATGCTTCAGAAAGGTGAAAAATGGTCCGTTTCAAATGTTTTATTTTTGAAAATCAGTTCACATTTGTAGGTAGATCATCAGTTTTAGAGCTAAAATTGGCATGTTTAAAGTGATTTTCATGCTTCCAGTGGTCTGGGAAGTGAATTAAATACCATTCGGAGGCATTTAATGTTCAAGCAAAAACAGGTGATTTTTGACAAAAGAGATAACACCCCCCCATTACGTCATGCTTCAGAAAGGTGAAAAATGGTCCATTTCAAATGCTTTATTTTTGAACGTCAGTTCACATTTGTAGGTAGATCATCAGTTTTAGAGCTAAAATTGGCATGTTTAAAGTGATTTTCATGCTTCCAGTGGTCTGGGAAGTGAATTAAATACCATTCGGAGGCATTTAATGTTCAAGCAAAAACAGGTGATTTTTGACAAAAGAGATAACACCCCCCATTACGTCATGCTTCAGAAAGGTGAAAAATGGTCCGTTTCAAATGTTTTATTTTTGAACGTCAGTTCACATTTGTAGGTAGATCATCAGTTTTAGAGCTAAAATTAGCATGTTTAAAGTGATTTTCATGCTTCCAGTGGTCTGGGAAGTGAATTAAATACCATTTGGAGGCATTTAATGTTCAAGCAAAAACAGGTGATTTTTGACAAAAGAGATAACACCCCCCCATTACGTCATGCTTCAGAAAGGTGAAAAATGGTCCGTTGCAAATGTTTTAGTTTTTGAACGTCAGTTCACATTTGTAGGTAGATCATCAGTTTTAGAGCTAAAATTAGCATGTTTAAAGTGATTTTCATGCTTCCAGTGGTCTGGGAAGTGAATTAAATACCATTTGGAGGCATTTAATGTTCAAGCAAAAACAGGTGATTTTTGACAAAAGAGCTAACACCCCCCCATTACGTCATGCTTCAGAAAGGTGAAAAATGGTCCGTTTTCAAATGTTTTATTTTTGAACGTCAGTTCACATTTATAGGTAGATCATCAGTTTAAGAGCTAAAATTAGCATGTTTAAAGTGATTTTCATGCTTCCAGGGGCCCGGGAAGTGAATTAAATACCATTTGGAGGCATTTAATGTTCAAGCAAAAACAGGTGATTTTTGACAAAAGAGATAACACCCCCCCCATTACGTCATGCTTCAGAAAGGTGAAAAATGGTCCGTTTCAAATGTTTTATTTTTGAACGTCAGTTCACATTTGTAGGTAGATCATCAGTTTAAGAGTTAAAATTAGCATGTTTAAAGTGATTTTCATGCTTCCAGGGGCCCGGGAAGTGAATTAAATACCATTTGGAGGCCTTTAATGTTCAAGCAAAAACAGGTGATTTTTGACAAAAGAGATAACACCCCCCCATTACGTCATGCTTCATAAAGGTGAAAAATGGTCCGTTTCAAACGTTTTATTTTTGAACGTCAGTTCACATTTGTAGGTAGATTATCAGTTTAAGAGCTAAAATTAGCATGTTTAAAGTGATTTTCATGCTTCCAGGTGCCCGGGAAGTGAATTAAATACCATTTGGAGGCATTTAATGTTCAAGCAAAAACAGGTGATTGTTGACAAAAGAGATAACACCCCCCCCATTACGTCATGCTTCAGAAAGGTGAAAAATGGTCTGTTTTCAAATGTTTTATTTTTGAACGTCAGATCACATTTGTATGTAGATCATCAGTTTTAGAGCTAAAATTAGCATGTGTAAAGTGATTTTCATGGTTCAAGGGGCCCGGGAAGTGAATTAAATACCATTTGGAGGCATTTAATGTTCGAGCAAAAACAGATGATTTTTGACAAAAGAGATAACACCCCCCCATTACGTCATGCTTCAGAAAGGTGAAAAATGGTTCGTTTTCAAATGTTTTATTTTTGAACGTCAGTTCACATTTGTAGGTAGATCATCAGTTTTAGAGCTAAAATTAGCATGTTTAAAGTGATTTTCATGCTTCCAGGGGCCCGGGAAGTGAATTAAATATCATTTGGAGGCATTTAATGTTCAAGCAAAAACAGATGATTTTTGACAAAAGAGATAACACCCCCCCATTACGTCATGCTTTAGAAAGGTGAAAAATGGTCCGTTTTCAAATGTTTTATTTTTGAACGTTAGTTCACATTTGTAGGTAGATCATCAGTTTTAGAGCTAAAATTAGCATGTTTAAAGTGATTTTCATGCTTCCAGGCGCTCAGGAAGTGAATTAAATACCATTTGGAGGCATTTAATGTTCAAGCAAAAACAGGTGATTTTTGACAAAAGAGATAACACCCCCCCATTACGTCATGCTTCAGAAAGGTGAAAAATGGTCCGTTTCAAATGTTTTATTTTTGAACGTCCGTTCACATTTGTAGGTAGATCATCAGTTTTAGAGCTAAAATTAGCATGTTTAAAGTGATTTTCATGCTTCCAGTGGTCTGGGAAGTGAATTAAATACCATTCGGAGGCATTTAATGTTCAAGCAAAAACAGGTGATTTTTGACAAAAGAGATAACACCCCCATTACGTCATGCTTCAGAAAGGTGAAAAATGGTCCGTTTCAAATGTTTTATTTTTGAACGTCAGTTCACATTTGTAGGTAGATCATCAGTTTTAGAGCTAAAATTAGCATGTTTAAAGTGATTTTCATGCTTCCAGTGGTCTGGGAAGTGAATTAAATACCATTTGGAGGCATTTAATGTTCAAGCAAAAACAGGTGATTTTTGACAAAAGAGATAACACCCCCCCATTACGTCATGCTTCAGAAAGGTGAAAAATGGTCCGTTGGAAATGTTTTAGTTTTTGAACGTCAGTTCACATTTGTAGGTAGATCATCAGTTTTAGAGCTAAAATTAGCATGTTTAAAGTGATTTTCATGCTTCCAGTGGTCTGGGAAGTGAATTAAATACCATTTGGAGGCATTTAATGTTCAAGCAAAAACAGGTGATTTTTGACAAAAGAGATAACACCCCCCCATTACGTCATGCTTCAGAAAGGTGAAAAATGGTCCGTTTCAAATGTTTTATTTTTGAACGTCAGTTCACATTTGTAGGTAGATCATCAGTTTAAGAGCTAAAATTAGCATGTTTAAAGTGATTTTCATGCTTCCAGGGGCCTGGGAAGTAAATTAAATACCATTTGGAGGCATTTAATGTTCAAGCAAAAACAGGTGATTTTTGACAAAAGAGATAACACCCCCCCATTACGTCATGCTTCAGAAAGGTGAAAAATGGTCCGTTTCAAATGTTTTATTTTTGAACGTCAGTTCACATTTGTAGGTAGATCATCAGTTTTAGAGCTAAAATTAGCATGTTTAAAGTGATTTTCATGCTTCCAGTGGTCTGGGAAGTGAATTAAATACCATTCGGAGGCATTTAATGTTCAAGCAAAAACAGGTGATTTTTGACAAAAGAGATAACACCCTCCATTACGTCATGCTTCAGAAAGGTGAAAAATGGTCCGTTTCAAATGTTTTATTTTTGAACGTCAGTTCACATTTGTAGGTAGATCATCAGTTTTAGAGCTAAACTTAGCATGTTTAAAGTGATTTTCATGCTTCCAGTGGTCTGGGAAGTGAATTAAATACCATTTGGAGGCATTTAATGTTCAAGCAAAAACAGGTGATTTTTGACAAAAGAGATAACACCCCCCCATTACGTCATGCTTCAGAAAGGTGAAAAATGGTCCGTTGCAAATGTTTTAGTTTTTGAACGTCAGTTCACATTTGTAGGTAGATCATCAGTTTTAGAGCTAAAATTAGCATGTTTAAAGTGATTTTCATGCTTCCAGTGGTCTGGGAAGTGAATTAAATACCATTTGGAGGCATTTAATGTTCAAGCAACAACAGGTGATTTTTGACAAAAGAGCTAACACCCCCCCATTACGTCATGCTTCAGAAAGGTGAAAAATGGTCCATTTTCAAATGTTTTATTTTTGAACGTCAGTTCACATTTATAGGTAGATCATCAGTTTAAGAGCTAAAATTAGCATGTTTAAAGTGATTTTCATGCTTCCAGGGGCCCGGGAAGTGAATTAAATACCATTTGGAGGCATTTAATGTTCAAGCAAAAACAGGTGATTTTTGACAAAAGAGATAACACCCCCCCCATTACGTCATGCTTCAGAAAGGTGAAAAATGGTCCGTTTCAAATGTTTTATTTTTGAACGTCAGTTCACATTTGTAGGTAGATCATCAGTTTAAGAGCTAAAATTAGCATGTTTAAAGTGATTTTCATGCTTCCAGGGGCCCGGGAAGTGAATTAAATACCATTTGGAGGCCTTTAATGTTCAAGCAAAAACAGGTGATTTTTGACAAAAGAGATAACACCACTCCATTACGTCATGCTTCATAAAGGTGAAAAATGGTCAGTTTCAAATGTTTTATTTTTGAACGTCAATTCACATTTGTAGGTAGATCATCAGTTTAAGAGCTAAAATTAGCATGTTTAAAGTGATTTTCATGCTTCCAGGGGCCCGGTAAATGAATTAAATACCATTTGGAGGCATTTAATGTTCAAGCAGAAACAGGTGATTTTTGACAAAAAGAGATAACACCCTCCATTACATCATGCTTCAGAAAGGTGAAAAATGGTCTGTTTTCAAATGTTTTATTTTTGAACGTCAGTTCACATTTGTAGGTAGATCATCAGTTTAAGAGCTAAAATTAGCATGTTTAAAGTGATTTTCATGCTTCCAGGGGCCCGGGAAGTGAATTAAATACCATTTGGAGGCATTTAATGTTCAAGGAAAAAACAGATGATTTTTGACAAAAGAGATAACACCCCCCATTACGTCATGCTTCAGAAAGGTGACAAATGGTCCGTTTTCAAATGTTTTATTTTTGAACGTCAGTTCACAGTTGTAGGTAGATCATCAGTTTAAGACCTAAAATTAGCATGTTTAAAGTGATTTTCATGCTTTCAGGGGCCCGGGAAGTGAATTAAATACTATTTGGAGGCATTTAATGTTCAAGCAAAAACAGATGATTTTTGACAAAAGAGATAACACCCCCCATTACGTCATGCTTCAGAAAGGTGAAAAATGGTCCGTTTTCAAATGTTTTATTTTTGAACGTCAGTTCACATTTGTAGGTAGATCATCAGTTTTAGAGCTAAAATTAGCATGTTTAAAGTGATTTTCATGCTTCCAGGGGCCCGGGAAGTGAATTAAATACCATTTGGAGGCATTTAATGTTCAAGCAAAAACAGGTGATTTTTGACAAAAGAGATAACACCCCCCCATTACGTCATGCTTCAGAAAGGTGAAAAATGGTCCGTTTCAAATGTTTTTTTTTTGAACGTCAGTTCACATTTGTAGGTAGATCATCAGTTTAAGAGCTAAAATTAGCATGTTTAAAGTGATTTTCATGCTTCCAGGGGCCCGGGAAGTAAATTAAATATCATTTGGAGGCATTTAATGTTCAAGCAAAAACAGGTGATTTTTGACAAAAGAGATAACAACACCCCATTACGTCATGCTTCATAAAGGTGAAAAATGGTCCGTTTCAAATGTTTTATTTTTGAACGTCAGTTCACATTTGTAGGTAGATCATCAGTTTTAGAGCTAAAATTAGCATGTTTAAGGAGATTTTCATGCTTCTAGGGGTCCGGGAAGTGAATTAAATACCATTTGGAGGCATTTAATGTTCAAGCAAAAACAGGTGATTTTTGACAAAAGAGATAACACCCCCCCCCATTACGTCATGCTTCAGAAAGGTGAAAAATGGTCCGTTTTCAAATGTTTTATTTTTGAACGTCAGTTCACATTTGTAGGTAGATCATCAGTTTAAGAGCTAAAATTAGCATGTTTAAAGTGATTTTCATGCTTCCAGGGGCCCGGGAAGTGAATTAAATACCATTTGGAGGCATTTAATGTTCAAGCAAAAACAGGTGATTTTTGACCAAAGAGATAACACCCCCCCATTACGTCATGCTTCAGAAAGGTGAAAAATGGTTCGTTTTCAAATGTTTTATTTTTGAACGTCAGTTCACATTTGTATGTAGATCATCAGTTTAAGAGCTAAAATGAGCATGTTTAAAGTGATTTTCATGCTTCCAGGGGCCCGGGAAGTGAATTAAATACCATTTGGAGGCATTTAATGTTCAAGCAAAAACAGGTGATTTTTGACAAAAGAGATAACACCCCCCCATTACGTCATGCTTCAGAAAGGTGAAAAATGGTCCGTTTCAAATGTTTTATTTTTGAAAATCAGTTCACATTTGTAGGTAGATCATCAGTTTTAGAGCTAAAATTAGCATGTTTAAAGTGATTTTCATGCTTCCAGTGGTCTGGGAAGTGAATTAAATACCATTCGGCGGCATTTAATGTTCAAGCAAAAACAGGTGATTTTTGACAAAAGAGATAACACCCCCCCATTACGTCATGCTTCAGAAAGGTGAAAAATGGTCCATTTCAAATGCTTTATTTTTGAACGTCAGTTCACATTTGTAGGTAGATCATCAGTTTAAGAGCTAAAATTAGCATGTTTAAAGTGATTTTCATGCTTCCAGGGGCCCGGGAAGTAAATTAAATACCATTTGGAGGCATTTAATGTTCAAGCAAAAACAGGTGATTTTTGACAAAAGAGATAACACCCCCCATTACGTCATGCTTCAGAAAGGTGAAAAATGGTCCGTTTCAAATGTTTTATTTTTGAACGTCAGTTCACATTTGTAGGTAGATCATCAGTTTTAGAACTAAAATTAGCATGTTTAAAGTGATTTTCATGCTTCCAGTGCTCTGGGAAGTGAATTAAATACCATTTGGAGGCATTTAATGTTCAAGCAAAAACAGGTGATTTTTGACAAAAGAGATAACACCCCCCCATTACGTCATGCTTCAGAAAGGTGAAAAATGGTCTGTTTTCAAATGTTTTATTTTTGAACGTCAGTTCACATTTGTATGTAGATCATCAGTTTTAGAGCTAAAATTAGCATGTGTAAAGTGATTTTCATGGTTCCAGGGGCCCGGGAAGTGAATTAAATACCATTTGGAGGCATTTAATGTTCAAGCAAAAACAGATGATTTTTGACAAAAGAGATAACACCCCCCCATTACGTCATGCTTCAGAAAGGTGAAAAATGGTTCGTTTTCAAATGTTTTATTTTTGAACGTCAGTTCACATTTGTAGGTAGATCATCAGTTTTAGAGCTAAAATTAGCATGTTTAAAGTGATTTTCATGCTTCCAGGGGCCCGGGAAGTGAATTAAATATCATTTGGAGGCATTTAATGTTCAAGCAAAAACAGATGATTTTTGACAAAAGAGATAACACCCCCCCATTACGTCATGCTTTAGAAAGGTGAAAAATGGTCCGTTTTCAAATGTTTTATTTTTGAACGTTAGTTCACATTTGTAGGTAGATCATCAGTTTTAGAGCTAAAATTAGCATGTTTAAAGTGATTTTCATGCTTCCAGGCGCTCAGGAAGTGAATTAAATACCATTTGGAGGCATTTAATGTTCAAGCAAAAACAGGTGATTTTTGACAAAAGAGATAACACCCCCCCATTACGTCATGCTTCAGAAAGGTGAAAAATGGTCCGTTTCAAATGTTTTATTTTTGAACGTCAGTTCACATTTGTAGGTAGATCATCAGTTTTAGAGCTAAAATTAGCATGTTTAAAGTGATTTTCATGCTTCCAGTGGTCTGGGAAGTGAATTAAATACCATTTGGAGGCATTTAATGTTCAAGCAAAAACAGGTGATTTTTGACAAAAGAGATAACACCCCCCCATTACGTCATGCTTCAGAAAGGTGAAAAATGGTCCGTTGCAAATGTTTTAGTTTTTGAAAGTCAGTTCACATTTGTAGGTAGATCATCAGTTTTAGAGCTAAAATTAGCATGTTTAAAGTGATTTTCATGCTTCCAGTGGTCTGGGAAGTGAATTAAATACCATTTGGAGGCATTTAACGTTCAAGCAAAAACAGGTGATTTTTGACAAAAGAGATAACACCCCCCCATTACGTCATGCTTCAGAAAGGTGAAAAATGGTCCGTTTCAAATGTTTTATTTTTGAACGTCAGTTCACATTTGTAGGTAGATCATCAGTTTAAGAGCTAAAATTAGCATGTTTAAAGTGATTTTCATGCTTCCAGGGGCCCGGGAAGTAAATTAAATACCATTTGGAGGCATTTAATGTTCAAGCAAAAACAGGTGATTTTTGACAAAAGAGATAACACCCCCCCATTACGTCATGCTTCAGAAAGGTGAAAAATGGTCCGTTTCAAATGTTTTATTTTTGAACGTCAGTTCACATTTGTAGGTAGATCATCAGTTTTAGAACTAAAATTAGCATGTTTAAAGTGATTTTCATGCTTCCAGTGGTCTGGGAAGTGAATTAAATACCATTCGGAGGCCTTTAATGTTCAAGCAAAAACAGGTGATTTTTGACAAAAGAGATAACACCCCCCCATTACGTCATGCTTCATAAAGGTGAAAAATGGTCAGTTTCAAACGTTTTATTTTTGAACGTCAGTTCACATTTGTAGGTAGATTATCAGTTTAAGAGCTAAAATTAGCATGTTTAAAGTGATTTTCATGCTTCCAGGTGCCCGGGAAGTGAATTAAATACCATTTGGAGGCATTTAATGTTCAAGCAAAAACAGGTGATTGTTGACAAAAGAGATAACACCCCCCCCATTACGTCATGCTTCAGAAAGGTGAAAAATGGTCTGTTTTCAAATGTTTTATTTTTGAACGTCAGTTCACATTTGTATGTAGATCATCAGTTTTAGAGCTAAAATTAGCATGTGTAAAGTGATTTTCATGGTTCCAGGGGCCCGGGAAGTGAATTAAATACCATTTGGAGGCATTTAATGTTCAAGCAAAAACAGATGATTTTTGACAAAAGAGATAACACCCCCCCATTACGTCATGCTTCAGAAAGGTGAAAAATGGTTCGTTTTCAAATGTTTTATTTTTGAACGTCAGTTCACATTTGTAGGTAGATCATCAGTTTTAGAGCTAAAATTAGCATGTTTAAAGTGATTTTCATGCTTCCAGGGGCCCGGGAAGTGAATTAAATATCATTTGGAGGCATTTAATGTTCAAGCAAAAACAGATGATTTTTGACAAAAGAGATAACACCCCCCCATTACGTCATGCTTTAGAAAGGTGAAAAATGGTCCGTTTTCAAATGTTTTATTTTTGAACGTTAGTTCACATTTGTAGGTAGATCATCAGTTTTAGAGCTAAAATTAGCATGTTTAAAGTGATTTTCATGCTTCCAGGCGCTCAGGAAGTGAATTAAATACAATTTGGAGGCATTTAATGTTCAAGCAAAAACAGGTGATTTTTGACAAAAGAGATAACACCCCCCCATTACGTCATGCTTCAGAAAGGTGAAAAATGGTCCGTTTCAAATGTTTTATTTTTGAACGTCAGTTCACATTTGTAGGTAGATCATCAGTTTTAGAGCTAAAATTAGCATGTTTAAAGTGATTTTCATGCTTCCAGTGGTCTGGGAAGTGAATTAAATACCATTTGGAGGCATTTAATGTTCAAGCAAAAACAGGTGATTTTTGACAAAAGAGATAACACCCCCCCCATTACGTCATGCTTCAGAAAGGTGAAAAATGGTCCGTTGCAAATGTTTTAGTTTTTGAACGTCAGTTCACATTTGTAGGTAGATCATCAGTTTTAGAGCTAAAATTAGCATGTTTAAAGTGATTTTCATGCTTCCAGTGGTCTGGGAAGTGAATTAAATACCATTTGGAGGCATTTAATGTTCAAGCAAAAACAGGTGATTTTTGACAAAAGAGATAACACCCCCCCATTACGTCATGCTTCAGAAAGGTGAAAAATGGTCCGTTTCAAATGTTTTATTTTTGAACGTCAGTTCACATTTGTAGGTAGATCATCAGTTTAAGAGCTAAAATTAGCATGTTTAAAGTGATTTTCATGCTTCCAGGGGCCCGGGAAGTAAATTAAATACCATTTGGAGGCATTTAATGTTCAAGCAAAAACAGGTGATTTTTGACAAAAGAGATAACACCCCCCCATTACGTCATGCTTCAGAAAGGTGAAAAATGGTCCGTTTCAAATGTTTTATTTTTGAACGTCAGTTCACATTTGTAGGTAGATCATCAGTTTTAGAGCTAAAATTAGCATGTTTAAAGTGATTTTCATGCTTCCAGTGGTCTGGGAAGTGAATTAAATACCATTCGGAGGCATTTAATGTTCAAGCAAAAACAGGTGATTTTTTACAAAAGAGATAACACCCCCCATTACGTCATGCTTCAGAAAGGTGAAAAATGGTCCGTTTCAAATGTTTTATTTTTGAACGTCAGTTCACATTTGTAGGTAGATCATCAGTTTTAGAGCTAAAATTAGCATGTTTAAAGTGATTTTCATGCTTCCAGTGGTCTGGGAAGTGAATTAAATACCATTTGGAGGCATTTAATGTTCAAGCAAAAACAGGTGATTTTTGACAAAAGAGATAACACCCCCCCATTACGTCATGCTTCAGAAAGGTGAAAAATGGTCCGTTGCAAATGTTTTAGTTTTTGAACGTCAGTTCACATTTGTAGGTAGATCATCAGTTTTAGAGCTAAAATTAGCATGTTTAAAGTGATTTTCATGCTTCCAGTGGTCTGGGAAGTGAATTAAATACCATTTGGAGGCATTTAATGTTCAAGCAAAAACAGGTGATTTTTGACAAAAGAGCTAACACCCCCCCATTACGTCATGCTTCAGAAAGGTGAAAAATGGTCCGTTTTCAAATGTTTTATTTTTGAACGTCAGTTCACATTTATAGGTAGATCATCAGTTTAAGAGCTAAAATTAGCATGTTTAAAGTGATTTTCATGCTTCCAGGGGCCCGGGAAGTGAATTAAATACCATTTGGAGGCATTTAATGTTCAAGCAAAAACAGGTGATTTTTGACAAAAGAGATAACACCCCCCCCATTACGTCATGCTTCAGAAAGGTGAAAAATGGTCCGTTTCAAATGTTTTATTTTTGAACGTCAGTTCACATTTGTAGGTAGATCATCAGTTTAAGAGCTAAAATTAGCATGTTTAAAGTGATTTTCATGCTTCCAGGGGCCCGGGAAGTGAATTAAATACCATTTGGAGGCCTTTAATGTTCAAGCAAAAACAGGTGATTTTTGACAAAAGAGATAACACCCCCCCATTACGTCATGCTTCATAAAGGTGAAAAATGGTCCGTTTCAAACGTTTTATTTTTGAACGTCAGTTCACATTTGTAGGTAGATCATCAGTTTAAGAGCTAAAATTAGCATGTTTAAAGTGATTTTCATGCTTCCAGGGGCCCGGGAAGTAAATTAAATACCATTTGGAGGCATTTAATGTTCAAGCAAAAACAGGTGATTTTTGACAAAAGAGATAACACCACTCCATTACGTCATGCTTCATAAAGGTGAAAAATGGTCAGTTTCAAATGTTTTATTTTTGAACGTCAATTCACATTTGTAGGTAGATCATCAGTTTAAGAGCTAAAATTAGCATGTTTAAAGTGATTTTCATGCTTCCAGGGGCCCGGTAAATGAATTAAATACCATTTGGAGGCATTTAATGTTCAAGCAGAAACAGGTGATTTTTGACAAAAAGAGATAACACCCTCCATTACGTCATGCTTCAGAAAGGTGAAAAATGGTCTGTTTTCAAATGTTTTATTTTTGAACGTCAGTTCACATTTGTAGGTAGATCATCAGTTTAAGAGCTAAAATTAGCATGTTTAAAGTGATTTTCATGCTTCCAGGGGCCCGGGAAGTGAATTAAATACCATTTGGAGGCATTTAATGTTCAAGGAAAAACAGATGATTTTTGACAAAAGAGATAACACCCCCCATTACGTCATGCTTCAGAAAGGTGACAAATGGTCCGTTTTCAAATGTTTTATTTTTGAACGTCAGTTCACATTTGTAGGTAGATCATCAATTTAAGACCTAAAATTAGCATGTTTAAAGTGATTTTCATGCTTTCAGGGGCCCGGGAAGTGAATTAAATACTATTTGGAGGCATTTAATGTTCAAGCAAAAACAGATGATTTTTGACAAAAGAGATAACACCCCCCATTACGTCATGCTTCAGAAAGGTGAAAAATGGTCCGTTTTCAAATGTTTTATTTTTGAACGTCAGTTCACATTTGTAGGTAGATCATCAGTTTTAGAGCTAAAATTAGCATGTTTAAAGTGATTTTCATGCTTCCAGGGGCCCGGGAAGTGAATTAAATACCATTTGGAGGCATTTAATGTTCAAGCAAAAACAGATGATTTTTGACAAAAGAGATAACACCCCCCCATTACGTCATGCTTCAGAAAGGTGAAAAATGGTTCGTTTTCAAATGTTTTATTTTTGAACGTCAGTTCACATTTGTAGGTAGATCATCAGTTTTAGAGCTAAAATTAGCATGTTTAAAGTGATTTTCATGCTTCCAGGGGCCCGGGAAGTGAATTAAATACCATTTGGAGGCATTTAATGTTCAAGCAAAAACAGATGATTTTTGACAAAAGAGATAACACCCCCCCATTACGTCATGCTTTAGAAAGGTGAAAAATGGTCCGTTTTCAAATGTTTTATTTTTGAACGTCAGTTCACATTTGTAGGTAGATCATCAGTTTTAGAGCTAAAATTAGCATGTTTAAAGTGATTTTCATGCTTCCAGGCGCTCAGGAAGTGAATTAAATACCATTTGGAGGCATTTAATGTTCAAGCAAAAACAGGTGATTTTTGACAAAAGAGATAACACCCCCCCATTACGTCATGCTTCAGAAAGGTGAAAAATGGTCCGTTTCAAATGTTTTATTTTTTAACGTCAGTTCACATTTGTAGGTAGATCATCAGTTTTAGAGCTAAAATTAGCATGTTTAAAGTGATTTTCATGCTTCCAGTGGTCTGGGAAGTGAATTAAATACCATTTGGAGGCATTTAATGTTCAAGCAAAAACAGGTGATTTTTGACAAAAGAGATAACACCCCCCCCATTACGTCATGCTTCAGAAAGGTGAAAAATGGTCCGTTTCAAATGTTTTATTTTTGAACGTCAGTTCACATTTGTAGGTAGATCATCAGTTTAAGAGCTAAAATTAGCATGTTTAAAGTGATTTTCATGCTTCCAGGGGCCCGGGAAGTGAATTAAATACCATTTGGAGGCCTTTAATGTTCAAGCAAAAACAGGTGATTTTTGACAAAAGAGATAACACCCCCCCATTACGTCATGCTTCATAAAGGTGAAAAATGGTCCGTTTCAAACGTTTTATTTTTGAACGTCAGTTCACATTTGTAGGTAGATCATCAGTTTAAGAGCTAAAATTAGCATGTTTAAAGTGATTTTCATGCTTCCAGGGGCCCGGGAAGTAAATTAAATACCATTTGGAGGCATTTAATGTTCAAGCAAAAACAGGTGATTTTTGACAAAAGAGATAACACCACTCCATTACGTCATGCTTCATAAAGGTGAAAAATGGTCAGTTTCAAATGTTTTATTTTTGAACGTCAATTCACATTTGTAGGTAGATCATCAGTTTAAGAGCTAAAATTAGCATGTTTAAAGTGATTTTCATGCTTCCAGGGGCCCGGTAAATGAATTAAATACCATTTGGAGGCATTTAATGTTCAAGCAGAAACAGGTGATTTTTGACAAAAAGAGATAACACCCTCCATTACGTCATGCTTCAGAAAGGTGAAAAATGGTCTGTTTTCAAATGTTTTATTTTTGAACGTCAGTTCACATTTGTAGGTAGATCATCAGTTTAAGAGCTAAAATTAGCATGTTTAAAGTGATTTTCATGCTTCCAGGGGCCCGGGAAGTGAATTAAATACCATTTGGAGGCATTTAATGTTCAAGGAAAAACAGATGATTTTTGACAAAAGAGATAACACCCCCCATTACGTCATGCTTCAGAAAGGTGACAAATGGTCCGTTTTCAAATGTTTTATTTTTGAACGTCAGTTCACATTTGTAGGTAGATCATCAATTTAAGACCTAAAATTAGCATGTTTAAAGTGATTTTCATGCTTTCAGGGGCCCGGGAAGTGAATTAAATACTATTTGGAGGCATTTAATGTTCAAGCAAAAACAGATGATTTTTGACAAAAGAGATAACACCCCCCATTACGTCATGCTTCAGAAAGGTGAAAAATGGTCCGTTTTCAAATGTTTTATTTTTGAACGTCAGTTCACATTTGTAGGTAGATCATCAGTTTTAGAGCTAAAATTAGCATGTTTAAAGTGATTTTCATGCTTCCAGGGGCCCGGGAAGTGAATTAAATACCATTTGGAGGCATTTAATGTTCAAGCAAAAACAGGTGATTTTTGACAAAAGAGATAACACCCCCCCATTACGTCATGCTTCAGAAAGGTGAAAAATGGTCCGTTTCAAATGTTTTATTTTTGAACGTCAGTTCACATTTGTAGGTAGATCATCAGTTTAAGAGCTAAAATTAGCATGTTTAAAGTGATTTTCATGCTTCCAGGGGCCCGGGAAGTAAATTAAATACCATTTGGAGGCATTTAATGTTCAAGCAAAAACAGGTGATTTTTGACAAAAGAGATAACACCACCCCATTACGTCATGCTTCATAAAGGTGAAAAATGGTCCGTTTCAAATGTTTTATTTTTGAACGTCAGTTCACATTTGTAGGTAGATCATCAGTTTTAGAGCTAAAATTAGCATGTTTAAGGAGATTTTCATGCTTCTAGGGGTCCGGGAAGTGAATTAAATACCATTTGGAGGCATTTAATGTTCAAGCAAAAACAGGTGATTTTTGACAAAAGAGATAACACCCCCCCCATTACGTCATGCTTCAGAAAGGTGAAAAATGGTCCGTTTTCAAATGTTTTATTTTTGAACGTCAGTTCACATTTGTAGGTAGATCATCAGTTTAAGAGCTAAAATTAGCATGTTTAAAGTGATTTTCATGCTTCCAGGGGCCCGGGAAGTGAATTAAATACCATTTGGAGGCATTTAATGTTCAAGCAAAAACAGGTGATTTTTGACCAAAGAGATAACACCCCCCCATTACGTCATGCTTCAGAAAGGTGAAAAATGGTCAGTTTTCAAATGTTTTATTTTTGAACGTCAGTTCACATTTGTATGTAGATCATCAGTTTAAGAGCTAAAATGAGCATGTTTAAAGTGATTTTCATGCTTCCAGGGGCCCGGGAAGTGAATTAAATACCATTTGGAGGCATTTAATGTTCAAGCAAAAACAGATGATTTTTGACAAAAGAGATAACACCCCCCCATTATGTCATGCTTCAGAAAGGTGAAAAATGGTCTGTTTTCAAATGTTTTATTTTTGAACGTCAGTTCACATTTGTAGGTAGATCATCAGTTTTAGAGCTAAAATTAGCATGTTTAAAGTGATTTTCATGCTTCCAGGGGCCCGGGAAGTGAATTAAATACCATTTGGAGGCATTTAACGTTCAAGCAAAAACAGGTGATTTTTGACAAAAGAGATAACACCCCCCCATTACGTCATGCTTCAGAAAGGTGAAAAATGGTCCGTTTCAAATGTTTTATTTTTGAACGTCAGTTCACATTTGTAGGTAGATCATCAGTTTAAGAGCTAAAATTAGCATGTTTAAAGTGATTTTCATGCTTCCAGGGACCCGGGAAGTAAATTAAATACCATTTGGAGGCATTTAATGTTCAAGCAAAACCAGGTGATTTTTGACAAAAGAGATAACACCCCCCCATTACATCATGCTTCAGAAAGGTGAAAAATGGTCCGTTTCAAATGTTTTATTTTTGAACGTCAGTTCACATTTGTAGGTAGATCATCAGTTTTAGAACTAAAATTAGCATGTTTAAAGTGATTTTCATGCTTCCAGTGGTCTGGGAAGTGAATTAAATACCATTCGGAGGCATTTAATGTTCAAGCAAAAACAGGTGATTTTTGACAAAAGAGATAACACCCCCCATTACGTCGTGCTTCAGAAAGGTGAAAAATGGTCCGTTTCAAATGTTTTATTTTTGAACGTCAGTTCACATTTGTAGGTAGATCATCAGTTTTAGAGCTAAAATTAGCATGTTTAAAGTGATTTTCATGCTTCCAGTGGTCTGGGAAGTGAATTAAATACCATTTGGAGGCATTTAATGTTCAAGCAAAAACAGGTGATTTTTGACAAAAGAGATAACACCCCCCCATTACGTCATGCTTCAGAAAGGTGAAAAATGGTCCGTTGCAAATGTTTTAGTTTTTGAACGTCAGTTCACATTTGTAGGTAGATCATCAGTTTTAGAGCTAAAATTAGCATGTTTAAAGTGATTTTCATGCTTCCAGTGGTCTGGGAAGTGAATTAAATACCATTTGGAGGCATTTAATGTTCAAGCAAAAACAGGTGATTTTTGACAAAAGAGCTAACACCCCCCCATTACGTCATGCTTCAGAAAGGTGAAAAATGGTCCGTTTTCAAATGTTTTATTTTTGAACGTCAGTTCACATTTATAGGTAGATCATCAGTTTAAGAGCTAAAATTAACATGTTTAAAGTGATTTTCATGCTTCCAGGGGCCCGGGAAGTGAATTAAATACCATTTGGAGGCATTTAATGTTCAAGCAAAAACAGGTGATTTTTGACAAAAGAGATAACACCCCCCCCATTACGTCATGCTTCAGAAAGGTGAAAAATGGTCCGTTTCAAATGTTTTATTTTTGAACGTCAGTTCACATTTGTAGGTATATCATCAGTTTAAGAGCTAAAATTAGCATGTTTAAAGTGATTTTCATGCTTCCAGGGGCCCGGGAAGTGAATTAAATACCATTTGGAGGCCTTTAATGTTCAAGCAAAAACAGGTGATTTTTGACAAAAGAGATAACACCCCCCCATTACGTCATGCTTCATAAAGGTGAAAAATGGTCCGTTTCAAACGTTTTATTTTTGAACGTCAGTTCACATTTGTAGGTAGATCATCAGTTTTAGAGCTAAAATTAGCATGTGTAAAGTGATTTTCATGGTTCCAGGGGCCCGGGAAGTGAATTAAATACCATTTGGAGGCATTTAATGTTCAAGCAAAAACAGATGATTTTTGACAAAAGAGATAACACCCCCCCATTACGTCATGCTTCAGAAAGGTGAAAAATGGTTCGTTTTCAAATGTTTTATTTTTGAACGTCAGTTCACATTTGTAGGTAGATCATCAGTTTTAGAGCTAAAATTAGCATGTTTAAAGTGATTTTCATGCTTCCAGGGGCCCGGGAAGTGAATTAAATACCATTTGGAGGCATTTAATGTTCAAGCAAAAACAGATGATTTTTGACAAAAGAGATAACACCCCCCCATTACGTCATGCTTTAGAAAGGTGAAAAATGGTCCGTTTTCAAATGTTTTATTTTTGAACGTCAGTTCACATTTGTAGGTAGATCATCAGTTTTAGAGCTAAAATTAGCATGTTTAAAGTGATTTTCATGCTTCCAGGCGCTCAGGAAGTGAATTAAATACCATTTGGAGGCATTTAATGTTCAAGCAAAAACAGGTGATTTTTGACAAAAGAGATAACACCCCCCCATTACGTCATGCTTCAGAAAGGTGAAAAATGGTCCGTTTCAAATGTTTTATTTTTGAACGTCAGTTCACATTTGTAGGTAGATCATCAGTTTTAGAGCTAAAATTAGCATGTTTAAAGTGATTTTCATGCTTCCAGTGGTCTGGGAAGTGAATTAAATACCATTCGGAGGCATTTAATGTTCAAGCAAAAACAGGTGATTTTTGACAAAAGAGATAACACCCCCCATTACGTCATGCTTCAGAAAGGTGAAAAATGGTCCGTTTCAAATGTTTTATTTTTGAACGTCAGTTCACATTTGTAGGTAGATCATCAGTTTTAGAGCTAAAATTAGCATGTTTAAAGTGATTTTCATGCTTCCAGTGGTCTGGGAAGTGAATTAAATACCATTTGGAGGCATTTAATGTTCAAGCAAAAACAGGTGATTTTTGACAAAAGAGATAACACCCCCCCATTACGTCATGCTTCAGAAAGGTGAAAAATGGTCTGTTGCAAATGTTTTAGTTTTTGAACGTCAGTTCACATTTGTAGGTAGATCATCAGTTTTAGAGCTAAAATTAGCATGTTTAAAGTGATTTTCATGCTTCCAGTGGTCTGGGAAGTGAATTAAATACCATTTGGAGGCATTTAATGTTCAAGCAAAAACAGGTGATTTTTGACAAAAGAGATAACACCCCCCCATTACGCCATGCTTCAGAAAGGTGAAAAATGGTCCGTTTCAAATGTTTTATTTTTGAACGTCAGTTCACATTTTTAGGTAGATCATCAGTTTTAGAGCTAAAATTAGCATGTTTAAAGTGATTTTCATGCTTCCAGGGGCCGGGGAAGTGAATTAAATACCATTTGGAGACATTTAATGTTCAAGCAAAAACAGGTGATTTTTGACAAAAGAGATAACACCCCCCCATTACGTCATGCTTCAGAAAGGTGAAAAATGGTCCGTTTCAAATGTTTTATTTTTGAACGTCAGTTCACATTTGTAGGTAGATCATCAGTTTAAGAGCTAAAATTAGCATGTTTAAAGTGATTTTCATGCTTCCAGGGGCCCGGGGAGTAAATTAAATACCATTTGGAGGCATTTACTGTTCAAGCAAAAACAGGTGATTTTTGACAAAAGAGATAACACCCCCCCATTACGTCATGCTTCATAAAGGTGAAAAATGGTCCGTTTCAAATGTTTTATTTTTGAACGTCAGTTCACATTTGTAGGTAGATCATCAGTTTTAGAGCTAAAATTAGCATGTTTAAAGTGATTTTCATGCTTCCAGGGGCGCGGGAAGTGAATTAAATACCATTTGGAGGCCTTTAATGTTCAAGCAAAAACAGGTGATTTTTGACAAAAGAGATAACACCCCCCCATTACGTCATGCTTCATAAAGGTGAAAAATGGTCCGTTTCAAATGTTTTATTTTTGAACGTCAGTTCACATTTGTATGTAGATCATCAGTTTTAGAGCTAAAATTAGCATGTGTAAAGTGATTTTCATGGTTCCAGGGGCCCGGGAAGTGAATTAAATACCATTTGGAGGCATTTAATGTTCAAGCAAAAACAGGTGATTTTTGACAAAAGAGATAACACCCCCCCATTACGTCATGCTTCAGAAAGGTGAAAAATGGTCCGTTTCAAATGTTTTATTTTTGAACGTCAGTTCACATTTGTAGGTAGATCATCAGTTTAAGAGCTAAAATTAGCATGTTTAAAGTGATTTTCATGCTTCCAGGGGCCCGGGAAGTAAATTAAATACCATTTGGAGGCATTTAATGTTCAAGCAAAAACAGGTGATTTTTGACAAAAGTGATAACACCACCCCATTACGTCATGCTTCATAAAGGTGAAAAATGGTCCGTTTCAAATGTTTTATTTTTGAACGTCAATTCACATTTGTAGGTAGATCATCAGTTTAAGAGCTAAAATTAGCATGTTTAAAGTGATTTTCATGCTTCCAGGGGCCCGGGAAGTGAATTAAATACCATTTGGAGGCATTTAATGTTCAAGCAAAAACAGGTGATTTTTGACAAAAGAGATAACACCCCCCCATTACGTCATGCTTCAGAAAGGTGAAAAATGGTCCGTTTTCAAATGTTTTATTTTTGAACGTCAGTTCACATTTGTAGGTAGATCATCAGTTTAAGAGCTAAAATTAGCATGTTTAAAGTGATTTTCATGCTTCCATGGACCCGGGAAGTGAATTAAATACCATTTGGAGGCATTTAATGTTCAAGCAAAAACAGGTGATTTTTGACAAAAGAGATAACACCCCCCCATTACGTCATGCTTCATAAAGGTGAAAAATGGTCCGTTTCAAATGTTTTATTTTTGAACGTCAGTTCACATTTGTAGGTAGATCATCAGTTTTCGAGCTAAAATTAGCATGTTTAAGGAGATTTTCATGCTTCTAGGGGTCCGGGAAGTGAATTAAATACCATTTGGAGGCATTTAATGTTCAAGCAAAAACAGGTGATTTTTGACAAAAGAGATAACACCCCCCCCATTACGTCATGCTTCAGAAAGGTGAAAAATGGTCCGTTTTCAAATGTTTTATTTTTGAACGTCAGTTCACATTTGTAGGTAGATCATCAGTTTAAGAGCTAAAATTAGCATGTTTAAAGTGATTTTCATGCTTCCAGGAGCCCGGCAGGGGAATTAAATACCATTTGGAGGCATTTAATGTTCAAGCAAAAACAGGTGATTTTTGACCAAAGAGATAACACCCCCCCATTACGTCATGCTTCAGAAAGGTGAAAAATGGTCCGTTTTCAAATGTTTTATTTTTGAACGTCAGTTCACATTTGTATGTAGATCATCAGTTTAAGAGCTAAAATGAGCATGTTTAAAGTGATTTTCATGCTTCCAGGGGCCCGGGAAGTGAATTAAATACCATTTGGAGGCATTTAATGTTCAAGCAAAAACAGATGATTTTTGACAAAAGAGATAACACCCCCCCATGACGTCATGCTTCAGAAAGGTGAAAAATGGTCCGTTTTCAAATGTTTTATTTTTGAACGTCAGTTCACATTTGTAGGTAGATTATCAGTTTAAGAGCTAAAATTAGCATGTTTAAAGTGATTTTCATGCTTCCAGGGGCCCGGGAAGTGAATTAAATACCATTTGGAGGCATTTAATGTTCAAGCAAAAACAGATGATTTTTGACAAAAGAGATAACACCCCCCCATTACGTCATGCTTTAGAAAGGTGAAAAATGGTCCATTTTCAAATGTTTTATTTTTGAACGTCAGTTCACATTTGTAGGTAGATCATCAGTTTTAGAGCTAAAATTAGCATGTTTAAAGTGATTTTCATGCTTCCAGTGGTCTGGGAAGTGAATTAAATACCATTCGGAGGCATTTAATGTTCAAGCAAAAACAGGTGATTTTTGACAAAAGAGATAACACCCCTCCATTACGACATGCTTCAGAAAGGTGAAAAATGGTCCGTTTTCAAATGTTTTATTTTTGAACGTCAGTTCACATTTTTAGGTAGATCATCAGTTTTAGAGCTAAAATTAGCATGTTTAAAGTGATTTTCATGCTTCCAGGGGCCCGGGAAGTGAATTAAATACCATTTGGAGGCATTTAATGTTCAAGCAAAAACAGGTGATTTTTGACAAAAGAGATAACACCCCCCCATTACGTCATGCTTCATAAAGGTGAAAAATGGTCCGTTTCAAATGTTTTATTTTTGAACGTCAGTTCACATTTGTATGTAGATCATCAGTTTAAGAGCTAAAATGAGCATGTTTAAAGTGATTTTCATGCTTCCAGGGGCCCGGGAAGTGAATTAAAACCCATTTGGAGGCATTTAATGTTCAAGCAAAAACAGATGATTTTTGACAAAAGAGATAACACCCCCCATTACGTCATGCTTTAGAAAGGTGAAAAATGGTCCGTTTTCAAATGTTTTATTTTTGAACGTCAGTTCACATTTGTAGGTAGATCATCAGTTTTAGAGCTAAAATTAGCAGGTTTAAAGTGATTTTCATGCTTCTAGGCGCTCAGGAAGTGAATTAAATACCATTTGGAGGCATTTAATGTTCAAGCAAAAACAGGTGATTTTTGACAAAAGAGATAACACCCCCCCATTACGTCATGCTTCAGAAAGGTGAAAAATGGTCCGTTTCAAATGTTTTATTTTTGAACGTCAGTTCACATTTGTAGGTAGATCATCAGTTTTAGAGCTAAAATTAGCATGTTTAAAGTGATTTTCATGCTTCCAGTGGTCTGGGAAGTGAATTAAATACCATTCGGAGGCATTTAATGTTCAAGCAAAAACAGGTGATTTTTGACAAAAGAGATAACACCCCCCATTACGTCATGCTTCAGAAAGGTGAAAAATGGTCCGTTTTCAAATGTTTTATTTTTGAACGTCAGTTCACATTTTTAGGTAGATCATCAGTTTTAGAGCTAAAATTAGCATGTTTAAAGTGATTTTCATGCTTCCAGGGGCCCGGGAAGTGAATTAAATACCATTTGGAGGCCTTTAATGTTCAAGCAAAAACAGGTGATTTTTGACAAAAGAGATAACACCCCCCCATTACGTCATGCTTCATAAAGGTGAAAAATGGTCCGTTTCAAATGTTTTATTTTTGAACGTCAGTTCACATTTGTAGGTAGATCATCAGTTTAAGAGCTAAAATTTGCATGTTTAAAGTGATTTTCATGCTTCCAGGTGCCCGGGAAGTGAATTAAATACCATTTGGAGGCATTTAATGTTCAAGCAAAAACAGGTGATTGTTGACAAAAGAGATAACACCCCCCCCATTACGTCATGCTTCAGAAAGGTGAAAAATGGTCTGTTTTCAAATGTTTTATTTTTGAACGTCAGTTCACATTTGTATGTAGATCATCAGTTTTAGAGCTAAAATTAGCATGTGTAAAGTGATTTTCATGGTTCCAGGGGCCCGGGAAGTGAATTAAATACCATTTGGAGGCATTTAATGTTCAAGCAAAAACAGGTGATTTTTGACAAAAGAGATAACACCCCCCCATTACGTCATGCTTCAGAAAGGTGAAAAATGGTCCGTTTCAAATGTTTTATTTTTTAACGTCAGTTCACATTTGTAGGTAGATCATAAGTTTAAGAGCTAAAATTAGCATGTTTAAAGTGATTTTCATGCTTCCAGGGGCCCGGGAAGTAAATTAAATACCATTTGGAGGCATTTAATGTTCAAGCAAAAACAGGTGATTTTTGACAAAAGAGATAACACCACCCCATTACGTCATGCTTCATAAAGGTGAAAAATGGTCCGTTTCAAATGTTTTATTTTTGAACGTCAATTCACATTTGTAGGTAGATCATCAGTTTAAGAGCTAAAATTAGCATGTTTAAAGTGATTTTCATGCTTCCAGGGGCCCGGGAAGTGAATTAAATACCATTTGGAGGCATTTAATGTTCAAGCAAAAACAGATGATTTTTGACAAAAGAGATAACACCCCCCCATTACGTCATGCTTTAGAAAGGTGAAAAATGGTCCGTTTTCAAATGTTTTATTTTTGAACGTCAGTTCACATTTGTAGGTAGATCATCAGTTTTAGAGCTAAAATTAGCAGGTTTAAAGTGATTTTCATGCTTCCAGGCGCTCAGGAAGTGAATTAAATACCATTTGGAGGCATTTAATGTTCAAGCAAAAACAGGTGATTTTTGACAAAAGAGATAACACCCCCCCATTACGTCATGCTTCAGAAAGGTGAAAAATGGTCCGTTTCAAATGTTTTATTTTTGAACGTCAGTTCACATTTGTAGGTAGATCATCAGTTTTAGAGCTAAAATTAGCATGTTTAAAGTGATTTTCATGCTTCCAGTGGTCTGGGAAGTGAATTAAATACCATTCGGAGGCATTTAATGTTCAAGCAAAAACAGGTGATTTTTGACAAAAGAGATAACACCCCCCCAATACGTCATGCTTCAGAAAGGTGAAAAATGGTCCGTTTTCAAATGTTTTATTTTTGAACGTCAGTTCACATTTTTAGGTAGATCATCAGTTTTAGAGCTAAAATTAGCATGTTTAAAGTGATTTTCATGCTTCCAGGGGCCCGGGAAGTGAATTAAATACCATTTGGAGGCATTTAATGTTCAAGCAAAAACAGGTGATTTTTGACAAAAGAGATAACCCCCCCCCATTACGTCGTGCTTCATAAAGGTGAAAAATGGTCCGTTTCAAATGTTTTATTTTTGAACGTCAGTTCACATTTGTATGTAGATCATCAGTTTAAGAGCTAAAATGAGCATGTTTAAAGTGATTTTCATGCTTCCAGGGGCCCGGGAAGTGAATTAAATACCATTTGGAGGCATTTAATGTTCAAGCAAAAACAGGTGATTTTTGACAAAAGAGATAACACCCCCCCATTACGTCATGCTTCATAAAGGTGAAAAATGGTCCGTTTCAAATGTTTTATTTTTGAACGTCAGTTCACATTTGTAGGTAGATCATCAGTTTTAGAGCTAAAATTAGCATGTTTAAGGAGATTTTCATGCTTCTAGGGGTCCGGGAAGTGAATTAAATACCATTTGGAGGCATTTAATGTTCAAGCAAAAACAGGTGATTTTTGACAAAAGAGATAACACCCCCCCCATTACGTCATGCTTCAGAAAGGTGAAAAATGGTCCGTTTTCAAATGTTTTATTTTTGAACATCAGTTCACATTTGTAGGTAGATCATCAGTTTAAGAGCTAAAATTAGCATGTTTAAAGTGATTTTCATGCTTCCAGGAGCCCGGCAGGGGAATTAAATACCATTTGGAGGCATTTAATGTTCAAGCAAAAACAGGTGATTTTTGACCAAAGAGATAACACCCCCCCCATTACGTCATGCTTCAGAAAGGTGAAAAATGGTCCGTTTTCAAATGTTTTATTTTTGAACGTTAGTTCACATTTGTATGTAGATCATCAGTTTAAGAGCTAAAATGAGCATGTTTAAAGTGATTTTCATGCTTCCAGGGGCCCGGGAAGTGAATTAAATACCATTTGGAGGCATTTAATGTTCAAGCAAAAACAGATGATTTTTGACAAAAGAGATAACACCCCCCCATGACGTCATGCTTCAGAAAGGTGAAAAATGGTCCGTTTTCAAATGTTTTTTTTTTTAACGTCAGTTCACATTTGTAGGTAGATTATCAGTTTAAGAGCTAAAATTAGCATGTTTAAAGTGATTTTCATGCTTCCAGGGGCCCGGGAAGTGAATTAAATACCATTTGGAGGCATTTAATGTTCAAGCAAAAACAGATGATTTTTGACAAAAGAGATAACACCCCCCCATTACGTCATGCTTTAGAAAGGTGAAAAATGGTCCGTTTTCAAATGTTTTATTTTTGAACGTCAGTTCACATTTGTAGGTAGATCATCAGTTTTAGAGCTAAAATTAGCATGTTTAAAGTGATTTTCATGCTTCCAGTGGTCTGGGAAGTGAATTAAATACCATTCGGAGGCATTTAATGTTCAAGCAAAAACAGGTGATTTTTGACAAAAGAGATAACACCCCCTCATTACGACATGCTTCAGAAAGGTGAAAAATGGTCCGTTTTCAAATGTTTTTTTTTTGAACGTCAGTTCACATTTTTAGGTAGATCATCAGTTTTAGAGCTAAAATTAGCATGTTTAAAGTGATTTTCATGCTTCCAGGGGCCCGGGAAGTGAATTAAATACCATTTGGAGGCATTTAATGTTCAAGCAAAAACAGGTGATTTTTGACAAAAGAGATAACACCCCCCCATTACGTCATGCTTCATAAAGGTGAAAAATGGTCCGTTTCAAATGTTTTATTTTTGAACGTCAGTTCACATTTGTATGTAGATCATCAGTTTAAGAGCTAAAATGAGCATGTTTAAAGTGATTTTCATGCTTCCAGGGGCCCGGGAAGTGAATTAAATACCATTTGGAGGCATTTAATGTTCAAGCAAAAACAGATGATTTTTGACAAAAGAGATAACACCCCCCCATTACGTCATGCTTTAGAAAGGTGAAAAATGGTCCGTTTTCAAATGTTTTATTTTTGAACGTCAGTTCACATTTGTAGGTAGATCATCAGTTTTAGAGCTAAAATTAGCAGGTTTAAAGTGATTTTCATGCTTCCAGGCGCTCAGGAAGTGAATTAAATACCATTTGGAGGCATTTAATGTTCAAGCAAAAACAGGTGATTTTTGACAAAAGAGATAACACCCCCCCATTACGTCATGCTTCATAAAGGTGAAAAATGGTCCGTTTCAAATGTTTTATTTTTGAACGTCAGTTCACATTTGTATGTAGATCATCAGTTTAAGAGCTAAAATGAGCATGTTTAAAGTGATTTTCATGCTTCCAGGGGCCCGGGAAGTGAATTAAATACCATTTGGAGGCATTTAATGTTCAAGCAAAAACAGATGATTTTTGACAAAAGAGATAACACCCCCCCATTACGTCATGCTTTAGAAAGGTGAAAAATGGTCCGTTTTCAAATGTTTTATTTTTGAACGTCAGTTCACATTTGTAGGTAGATCATCAGTTTTAGAGCTAAAATTAGCAGGTTTAAAGTGATTTTCATGCTTCCAGGCGCTCAGGAAGTGAATTAAATACCATTTGGAGGCATTTAATGTTCAAGCAAAAACAGGTGATTTTTGACAAAAGAGATAACACCCCCCCATTACGTCATGCTTCAGAAAGGTGAAAAATGGTCCGTTTCAAATGTTTTATTTTTGAACGTCAGTTCACATTTGTAGGTAGATCATCAGTTTTAGAGCTAAAATTAGCATGTTTAAAGTGATTTTCATGCTTCCAGTGGTCTGGGAAGTGAATTAAATACCATTCGGAGGCACATGGTCAGCGACTAGCTGCCGCCTCCCCCCCAATCCGGCACCCAACACCAAGGAACGTGGACACGAGACGTGTTTACTCTTTGGAAGGCGGGCGCTAGTCGCCCGGCCGTATTTATTAAAGTATGAAATTAAAAAAGGGTTTTAATTGCATAATCAACGATGAAATACAAAAATCAGCAGGACATTCAGTTATACAATCGTTATCAACAAGTTTGAGAGCCTGACCTTAACAAAACTCTAATACAAGTTGTTCCTAGCTTAACTAAACATCCTATCTTGATTTTTGTACATTTCTGGCCATATGGCAGGGTCACTACCGGTGTCAGGTCCTACAAGCTGCGCCTTCCCCTTAGAAGTGCGCATGCGCAGTGTTACCCCGGGAATTGCCCGGTCTACGCCCCAAACTCCATTTACCCACTAAAGGAGGGCCCTTACTCTGCGCCGGTGGCGTCATGAGTCCACGCGCGCGGGGTGGCTACCAGCCTAAGGAAAGCGTGAACTACTCCTACCCGCGCTCCTTTGCATATTACCTTGCCCCTGGAGTACTGGGAGTGGCCCGCAGGCTCCTCCCCCTGGGCGGGAACCTCCATAGGATGATGCCCGCCCCCTCAGACCTCAAATATGTGCTCACCGATAATGACCTTACCGCATGCCCCATACCTAATAAATACGACGACCTATGAAAAAAAGTCTAAAGGACAACTACACTGGCTAATAAATAACAGTATCCACGCATAGCTAAAGGGGAAAAAAGCCCTAACGACACATGGCATAAAATTACAATTCAGTTCACGCATGTTGCTCATAATCACAATATCTACGTATATCTACAAAGGGAAAAAAGGCCTAACGACACATATCTTCAAATATAGTTCACTTCAAACATCATTTTTCTACAAAGGGAAAAAGGTCCTGACAACAGATCACAAAATACCACAACAACCTACTCTCTCCCGCGGTCTATACCTATGAAACTTACCATTAGACCGGACATAACGCTGCTTAAGCTTTGTACCAAGGGATGGTGGGTGGGAAACAAAGAAGCCCCGAACGCGGGGCACAACGTTCAGCGAGGGAGCGTCCAGGGACAAGGGAGTCTCCTGGGCGCTCCCTACTTCTTATTCCCGAGGGGCCGGGTGGCCCCTCCTCACGCCCGCCCCCCCCGACCCGGAACCAGTCCATTGATTCCGGGTCAGGAGAGGCGCCGGCCAATCGGCGGTGGGCCGCGCCCCCAGGGCACGCCCCCACCGTCGAAGGACCCGCGGGGAGAGGGGGTGAGGCGGTCGCCGCGCCGCCATGCGTGCGGGGGGGCCGAGGGCCCCCCCTTTTCACATGGTCAGCGACTAGCTGCCGCCTCCCCCCCAATCCGGCACCCAACACCAAGGAACGTGGACACGAGACGTGTTTACTCTTTGGAAGGCGGGCGCTAGTCGCCCGGCCGTATTTATTAAAGTATGAAATTAAAAAAGGGTTTTAATTGCATAATCAACGATGAAATACAAAAATCAGCAGGACATTCAGTTATACAATCGTTATCAACAAGTTTGAGAGCCTGACCTTAACAAAACTCTAATACAAGTTGTTCCTAGCTTAACTAAACATCCTATCTTGATTTTTGTACATTTCTGGCCATATGGCAGGGTCACTACCGGTGTCAGGTCCTACAAGCTGCGCCTTCCCCTTAGAAGTGCGCATGCGCAGTGTTACCCCGGGAATTGCCCGGTCTACGCCCCAAACTCCATTTACCCACTAAAGGAGGGCCCTTACTCTGCGCCGGTGGCGTCATGAGTCCACGCGCGCGGGGTGGCTACCAGCCTAAGGAAAGCGTGAACTACTCCTACCCGCGCTCCTTTGCATATTACCTTGCCCCTGGAGTACTGGGAGTGGCCCGCAGGCTCCTCCCCCTGGGCGGGAACCTCCATAGGATGATGCCCGCCCCCTCAGACCTCAAATATGTGCTCACCGATAATGACCTTACCGCCACAGGCCAGTATTGTTAACCGACGATCTGGCCTCCCCCTCTAGCCCCTATCTAAGGACACATCCTCCTACCCCAGCCCTCCAGCCAAGCCCAGATATTGTCAGCCCATAGGACATTACCCTCTTCTGTCAGATGAACCCCGTCTTTCAGGTAATACTTTTGACCCCAGATGCACCCATGAGGTATTGACTGTAACACGGGAGTTCGGAACAACCTATCCAGCCGTGTGTTGATCCTCTTTACCGAGTGGTTCAACGCCCTGACTGAATCGCCCCCCCGCCACTGAAGTCGAGGTATTAGTTGAGACCATACTAGCGTGCACCCGGGGCAGGTCCTAGCTATCCAACCCGCTGTTGAGATAATCTCCTCAATCAAGGTGCGCCTGCCCAGTGTTGCCAAATCGTTCTCCCCAAGGTGAAGTATCACCACTGACGGTGGAGCCCGCTGGCGTGCTAACAGCCCTTGGAAGAATCCCCTAAACTCGTGAAGACACAACCCTCCTCTGCCAAAGAACGTGATATTCAACCCTAGTTGTGCCGCCCTTTCCTTCTTGACACCTGACAGGAAGACACATTCCGCTCGCTTCACATATGAATGACCAACAATCCAGACATTGTTCTTTGTTGTTTCCTGGTCGCCGCTCCGTGCCGATGAATATTGGCGGTGCCCGACGACAAATTCCTCCCCTGCGTAACAGGTCTGAGAAACTGTAAGAGAGCGGAAAGAGACCAAGCGTGAGTGACAGGTAATCATAGCATGTCAATCCGAACATAACGTTTATAGCAGTCTGACGACCACCTCCCAATTGTCTTCACTCTTTCCACAGGGAGGCCCCCCGCCACCGCCTCAGTTGCTGCCCCAATCCTGAAGGAATGAGATCCAAAATCTCTAGGATCAAGACCCGCTTTTGTAACCCCTAATTCGAACACTCTCCTGAATTGATACCTGGTTAAGGGGCTCCCGTCGGCGTGACAGAGCAACGCCCTGCCTGCTGAACCGACCAATAACCCCATGAGTGATTCCATGTGCCTCACCGGGCAGCACGGGTTGGCGGGGGCCCGTTGCAGAACTATGGTGTGACCCCTAGCTTCTTGATCGGTCTTTGATTTCTGGATAATCACCCACATGGTGTCACCCCTTATCGTCACCCCAGCCTTCTGCAAGCCACCTAGTATGTCAGCCTTAGATCCTGCCACAAGTTCACTAATTCTCAGTGCCCCATAAAATGCCAGGGAGAATGCCGCCCTAAAAAGAAGCACTTCCCACTCTGAGTTACAAACAAACTCCAGCGTGCCCAGTAAGGCTGTTAGCCGGGCCAACCCCATGGGCTTCCTCTTATCCTTCTGGTGTCCCTGAATACGGCGCCATCCCCTTAAAGCCTTGCGTATCATAAAGGTATTGGTGGGATCCCGGAAGCCCCTAGCTTGAGCGAAGAATGACACTGCTGCCCTATGTCTGGTTGCCGCTGCTACTGAGCGCCCCTCTTTGTGCAACCATTCTAAATAGGCTGCAAACCCATCCTCCTTCGCCCAAAGCACTTCCCACTGTGGCCCCAAAAAAGAACAATAAGACAGAAACGCCCCTTCGTAAGCCGTCTTGGTCCTGGGGGCTAGGCTAGCGACCACGAGGTCTTGTAATCTGGGGCACCAATCTGCCAAAGTACTGCTGGGAAGTGTGCTGGCGAGGGGTCTGCTGTGGGGAGATGTTCCCTGAAAACCTGCATTTTGAAGCGAGAAAGGGCGTCAGCAGCATTGTTTAAAACACCAGGGACATGTTTGGCTCTAAAATTAGCATTCAGTTTAAGGCAACGCAGAACAATTTCTTTGATCAAACGAAGTATGAAAGGACACCGTTCCCCCGGCTGATTGATACATTCCACCACTGTCATGTTATCTGACCAAAACACCACTGATTGGTTACATAGGTGTTCGGGCCAAACCATCAGTGCCACCCATATTGGAAAAAGTTCCAGGAAGCCAATGTTGCCGAGCAAACCCCATGTGTTCCATTCTTCTGGCCATTGTTGAGCGACCCACCTATTCCCTAGGATGGCACCAAAGCCCACGCTACCGGCCGCATCGGTCCATAGTCCTAACTCCGCTGATGTAGTGAGCGGGCCGGGCCAGACCACCCTACCGTTAAAATCCTCCAGGAATGCCATCCAAATACGCATATCCTGGCGAATTTCAGACGATAGGCGCGTGCGGTGGTGCTTTTCCCTCAGCCCCTGCATCGCGTGCGCGATGGAGCGAGAGAAGGGGCGAGCCATTGGGATGATTCTTAGTGCGAAATTCAGTTGCCCTACCACCTCCTGTAATTGCTGCAAAGTGACCTTCTCCTTCCGGAGGCATAACTGTAGCGACGTCTTGAATTTGCGCACCTTGTCCTTAGGTAGTCTAA